>NW_009913367.1:64917-79960 GCF_000696875.1 Nestor notabilis
TATCTTTGATGGATTTAAATCACTTGGTGACTTGGGCTGGACCCAGAGTTTTATCTGTGTAACACACACAAAGGATTTACCTGCTTTCAAAACCCAGATAACCTCCTTAGGCTTGAGAGGCAGCTAATGTCATCCTCTTGAGGCAACCATTCTCTTTACCTCTGTCAGAGGAAGCTCAAATCTTTAAGGCATGTGTTTTTATATTAAATCTGTGTTAATTAACCCAGCTGGGGAGACATGGGAGGAACATGCTCAGTCTTAGCATGTCCTGAGATGTGTTACTGCTCTTACCACTTGGGCAGGGTGGCAGGTGGGAGAGAAGGGTAATATCAATTATGAGACCGATTATCATTAAGTTGGGAGGGGGAAAAAAAGGATTTAAGCTGTTATTTAGGGCTGAGGTAGCAGCTGAAAGTTTTCTGCTGAGGCCAGGTGGCTTAATTTCAGTTAGCTTTGCTTGCCTATGTTAATCGATGACAACCTAGAAGGAAGAAAATCACTTAAATCACTAATTTCCATTGCCATGCTCTGTTGGGTGGGACATACTCCTGGTGCCTGTTTCTCTGGACTTTGAAACATGCAGCACAACATACAGAAGAGACATAAGCATCACAAAACCCCTCTTCTAAGTATGGGATGTAATCACAGCTGCATTAATGTCCTCCTTCTATGTTCTCTATAGATGTCTACATTTCTACAAGGTCCTCTGTGTTAATAGATGGATATAAAAGTCTTAAAAACGTGGCAATTAGCTACATCACAGATTGCTGTGGGTGTCTGTGGTCATACCCCAAGTGTAGCTCTTTGGCACTGTTTTTGCTGATAGTATGAAGAAACTGCTCCTCAAGAGCCTGGTCAGCATGCATATGCTCCAGAGAAAGACCCATAAAGTCATTTTATCAAAAGCAAATTCAGATAACTTCTTCTGTCACCATTGTAATCTCTGTTTGCCTTGGTGGAAGCCAACTCCATTCACATCACTGTGCTCTGGATCACAGATCCTTATGGTCATTAAAATCTACTTCTTTTTTGCACGTGAATATAAATTGGAGTTTTTATGAAGTGATCAGAAGTGAGTAGGTTTGATATTGCTGAACTCTGAGAAAACTCACTCTGGGGTTATTGCCTAATTTGCAGAGATTTTCTAATTTTTTTTAATTACAGACTCCTGAAAGTTTTCCTATGGGAAGAACTCTGTCTGAACCAAATTCTGGCCATCTAACTCATTTTTTTTTAATTACAGACTCCTGAAAATTTTCCTATGGGAAAAGCTCTGTCTGAACCAAATTCTGGCCATCTAACTATAGGTCTGATTGTTTTAATCACCTTTCAGAGACCTTTTCCTGTTGCTGTCACACCAGAATAAGCCCATGGACCAGAGTACAATTCACTGGTTAAAAGGATAGAGCACAGGCAATTGTTTTGATACATCAAAGCCTGAGTGCCCAAAGACAGTGAAATTACAGATTTGGGTAATTGTTTCTTGGGAGATATTGGTGGGGTTTCTTTTAATTCAAGAAAATTGATTGTTGTCACTGCAGTGGTGCAGTTCTGTTGCCAGTGTATCAAATTCTCTGGGTTTAACTGGCTCTAGCTTTAAAAGTATATAAAAAAGGTGAACTTTCATCTGTCTGATCCAAAGTGGATTTTACATGGTGACTAATGAGTTAGCTAAATCAGATTGTAAAGCTGTGCTTTTGGATACGTATTTCAGAAGAGTTCTGGACCTTAATGCCTCCATAATGCAGCTACCAAGGGTGTCATGTCAGAAGAGACTCTGAGAAAGAATAATAGAATCACAGCTTGGTTTGGGTTGGAAAGGACCTTAAGCTCATCCAGTTTCAACCCTCTGACAGGAGCAGGAACGCCTCACACTGGAACAAGCTGCCCAAGGCTCTGTCCAACCTGGCCTTGAACACTGCCAGGGATGGAGCATTCACCACTTATTTGGACACCCTGTTGAAGTGCCTCAGCACCCTCACACTAAGAACTTCTTCCTTATCTCCAACCTGAACTTCCTCTCTTTCAGTTTGAACCTATCACTACAGTCCCTGATGAAGAGTCCCTTTCTAGCATCCTTAGAGGCCCCCTTCAGATATGTGAAGGCTGCCTGGAAGAAGCTTTTGTCAACAGAAGTTTTCAGCCAGAAGGAAACTCTTTGGTGTGTTTTCTGACATAGTGACACCAGGTGGATATGCCACATCTATAGTTAAGCTTGCAGAACCTTGTGGTGTCAGCCTCAGCTTGGGGAGCACTAGAAATTTGGGCATTAATCTTTATATAAATTTTCTAAAGGAAACAAATCTTATTAGGTATTCCTTTAGAAAGGTCTCCATACTGTGGAGGTTTGGAGGAAAGAATTGCAACAACAGGAGAGTATATCCTTCGCTATTGAATTCCCCATCAGATACACTTCTCTACAGATACCAACTCAATACAAGTCATTTTTGCTAACCAGATCTTTTAATTGGGCTAGGTGAAATGACATATTAAACCAAGACCCAGTGAAATGTTCCTTGGTGTTAAAATCCATTGGGTTTGCACCTAACAACTGAGATTTTCCACCCCCTGGTGCTTCCAGTGGGAAGCTAGAGGGGTTGTCAAACTTTCCCAGTCCATCAGAATATAAGCCTAAAATCTGGGCAACTGCCAAAGGTGCTTGAATCTCTCCTCAGCCACCTCCATGTAAAAATCTCAGAGGAAATCAACAGCATCAAATTAGGGAGCAGAAGAATCAAGCCCTAGTTTCCACAAGGTTGCCTACAAGTCATATGTATATGAATGTATAGAAAGAAAGAGATATATCTATATCATACATGTATAAATGTATTTCTAGAGGTCTAAAATATAGGTGATTTAATACATACATTCATGCATATTTACATGTATCTGTGCTATTAGGTAGACACATAACCAAACATGCATATAAACAATTATAAGGTGTGTCTGCATGGCTATGTACAATTTAAAGGTATAGAAACATTAGGCATTGATTTCTCCTGAGCTAATTGGATTTGTGATTGGATCCCTGCGTCTCAGTGGGATGATTTAGAGAGAGGGACGGGCTTCTGTGCATGGCAATTTCCCCCCTGTTGGGAGGCATTAGCTCTCAGTTTGTTATGCCTTTTAAAATCACTGATGTCAAATGCACCCTTCTGGGTAATGCTTGCTGTAGGTCACGCAAAAAATGAGTTCTTTGCTATTGCACATTGTGAACACCCACAATACAAGGAAGTAACAAGTATTAAGTATCTAAGTTCCTGATTAAGCATGAACTGAGCACTGCTCACTGGGAAGGATTTCACACTCACACCACTAGTTTTGCACAGAGGTTGACCAGATCCATGATCAATGTTGCCCAATATAAGAGCATCTATAGATGGTAGGCCACCCCTGAGCACTCTGAAGAATCATCACAGGGGAAATTTCACTGCTTTCCAACCCCTATTTATTACATCTGCAATATAAACGTGTCAGAACTAAGCCCTAAATTCCAATTAGACTGCCAAGTGGCCAAAAAATATGTCAGCACTTTTCGGTATGTAGACTTGAACTGTTCTCCCAGGGCATCTCTCTATCTGTGCAGGATGGAGGGTATAAAAGAATGGTTTGGTACCATCAGGAAGCTTGATCAAGTCAAGGTTGTATAGAAAAAAAGACTCCCTAGCAAAATACACTATAGAATACCTTGGTTGTCCAGGTCTACCAGTCTTGTGGTCGAGGGCTCACCTGAAGCTAAAGCCTGAGTGGTGCAGACCTCCAAGTTCCTATCAGACCTCTGGGTAAATCAGCTGGCAAAGTCCCCCAGGCCATAACTCAGAATGAGCCTTTTCTTATGATGTGGCCTATTTTACTAGACTGGATCAAGGTAGCAGCCCCTAAATGCCACCACATTTATTTCTTCTTGATGTTTCTTTCCAACAACACTCCATAAGAAAGGTTTAAAAAACATCAGAACAGCTTGATGAAGACAATTTCAGGAATTTATAAGTTACAAGCTCACACCCCGCGCTCTGCTTTGCTCAGGAAACAGCACTGCTCTTTGCCCACTACAAGTGGCACCGCTTACCAAAGAGACACTTTCAGTGTTATTTTTATGCTTCTCAGCTTGTGCATCTGTCTGAAGAGCAGATTAGACTCTTTGCCTCCCCTCCCATGCAGGCTCTTCAGTTATACATCAGAGACTCTTGTGGTGTCTGGGATCTAACAGCTTCAAGGCTGACTTTCAAAGCTTGCTTCCTTCCAGGTTTATTGTCGTCCTGGCTGATGCTTCAGGTACTCAGTGCCATGTGCTCAGGTACTTAGCATTTGCTTTTGGTCGTCAGCAATTAGATTCTGAAATAATGATCTTATGGTTTGAGTGAAACCTTTGATATATAGCTGTGTCTCCTTTAACACAACAGCACAAAATGCTTGTTTTTCTTTCCCTCTGTCTACATCCATCTCTCTTTTCCACCTGAACAGCCTGGGGAAGAAGACATGGATGACTACTCAATGGACACCACAGATGTGATTTCGTGAGGTTGCCATTACACAGCCTGGTTGTAACTGATAATAAAGACTTGATATTTACTATAACTTTTGTAACTCTCATCGAGGTGTAGGTCATATCTAGGGAAATGGCACCTCCCAACACCAATCAGGAGTAACTCTATTACATTTAAAGGTGTTACCTTGGCAGATAATGGCTGTGAAGGAGGATCTATGTAGACTATCCATCTGTATGTCAAAACTTTTTAATGAGATACAGAAAATCTGAAGGAAGTCTAATTTTTCAACCAAACTGTCTTTACTCAGACCAAAGTTGTGAACTTCAGGCGCTAGAACTCTGAGAAGTTACTAGCTCGAGTCTTTGTCTTCTTCAATATCTGCAATTCTCATCTATTAACTAAGATAAAGACCTTCTGTGGGCTTTATCAAATGCTGAAGATTTCCCTTAAGTGGTTGTCATTGTCATTGTTACAGAACAGCCAGAGCCTACTGCTTCTATGTGGGCTACCAAAGAAAACACTGGACTTCTCATGGATTAAAAGGGGATCACAGTAATTTACCTCAAGGAAAAAATCCCCACATGACACAGGGCTCATGGACCTGGCCTAAGAACAGTTTTTAGGCTTTTAAGCTCATTCAGGCTCTAAAGATGACTCTTTTTGAAGGCTTTATAGTACTTACCTCCCATTCAAATTGCTATTTTTGTTATGCACCATGGAAACACCATTCCTGACCCAGAACTCGTTGTACTGCCACCACCTCAGCATTCTAGTCCTATTTCCCTAACTGGGCATGGCAAAAGAGCTTCTACTTGCAACATACGAGCTCCTAGGGCTGGGACCCATCTAACTTTGGACCCATCCAACCTGGGCATCTACACGTGTGTAGTCACTCAATGTCTTTTTAGTTTAAGAGAGGAATAAATGCCTTCCAAAGCCTGGAGACTTTTCTGTCTGAGACAGGGGATGAGTGTCTTGTAGATGCTCTGGTGCCAATCTGAGTGTGGCAGTCGGTGTCTGACCCTGCTCCTTGTGACAAAGACTCACCCTTGCATGTAGATTAAAAAAACCCATTTATTCAACTAAGAAGTTGGCCAAACACTCCTGATGTGGATATATTGGCCTATTCTTTCTTATAGACCCAAACCGTGGGGGTACTTGGGTATGGACAAAGATGGAGTAACTCCTGCTTTTCATCTCTCTGAAGAACATGCCTCCAGTATCTTTTACCCCAAACATTCCCTAAACTTGCAGTCCTCACTCTGGTTTCTATGCTATCCCACCTTCACTACATTACTAGCAGAAGGTGATACAACAACCCTCTACTAACTTAATTTGATTTGGTTGCTTGAATTAGGTGTCTTTCATACACCGACCTAAAAGAAAACCACTGAACTGCTGACCCTCCTTGGCTTTTGGACATTTGAAATGTGTAATGTGGCTGCTTCTTTGTCCCTCCTTCTTGAACGCATGTTTCTGTGCAATGTCAAAAGGAGCTGGGAACCATTACTCTAAGTAGTTTCCCTTTCACCTAGGCAAGTTTTCTAACACTATGAGTGTGAGACTGACCTTTAAATCATGGAGATATTTCTGTTTTAAACCATCTCTGTCTAAATGAGTATTTCCATCTCAGAAACAGAATTAGATTTGCCTCCATCTCCAAAGAAGTTCAAAGCTTCTTCACTTAATAAACTGTTGTAAAAACTGAAGTTCTGCTGAGAAACCACTGTGATCATAGAATCATAGAATAGTTAGGGTTGGAAAGGACCTTAAGATCATCTAGTTCCAGTCCCTTTCCTGGTGTTTTATATTGTTTGCTGTTCCCATCACTGACCTACAATTACTATTTATGGCCTAGAGGACCCTGATTTCATGGTCACCCAACAGATCCTTTCTATATCCTCCTTCTGTAATTACTTATTTGAGTTTACATGCAAAATGAAAGACCAGCTCCTTTTGTGCTGGAATTTGCACTGTGCCACCAGCTTTTTTTCTGCATCAGGTCTATAACAGCAAATACAACCATCTCAGAATCAGTATCTGTGGGGACACAGCACAGAACAGTTCATGTCCACTGGACTAAACTCTTTTTTTCCCCTAATACACACCTCATCCAAATTTAGTCCTAAGAGTTTATGGTTCTGGGCACCTTCCCTGAGAAGCTGAAACCATGTGAAATATGCTAACAATTAAAAAGCACAGATTATCAGAAGGCAGATCCCATTTTACCTGCAAATATAGATATAACTTGCGTGCTTACAGGAGCAGAAGTATCCACCTAAGGGAGGGACGGGACATGGAATGGGAAGGCCATGCCATCTTAACACCTGCTTAGCTTCAGCATGGATTTATACCAGACTAAGATAACTGTATGACAACCTCATGGTCCAAAAAAAATCCCTTTTTTGTGACATTAGGTTTACTCCTGAACTAGTGAACTCACTTGAGGTTTCCTATGAGATGATGATCAAATCATGACCTGATCTTCCTGATGATCAATGCTTCGAGTCTGCCAGAGTTTAAGAGGCATTTGGACAATGCCCTTAACAACATGCTTTAACTTTTGGTCAGTCCTGAACTGGTCAGAGAGTTGGACGAGATGATTGTTGTAGGTCCATTCCAACTAAAATGTGTTTGTTATGTTATGTTCTGTATTTTCCAGTGTGCCATTTAGAAAACAATATTCTTATCTGTGCAAAAAGCAGGCCTAAAATTGCCTATGTTCTAACCTCTTCACTGGTGTAAGACAGGCTGTTATTGTTTTTGCTCGGTACAACCTGCATCTCATGCTGGCACTGTTCTCCAACTGCCTCATCTCACAGTAAAAAAAGTAAAACAAAACTATAAAGCAAGATTTATTTCAAGTTTTCCTGTCAATTAGAAATTCCAGGTAAAATTAAAACAGGAAACTGAAGCCCCTGTGTCAGAAGAGCGAGATACAGGATATTGTTACTTTTCTATCATTCAATCAATCGTGAATTGAGCTATAAAAAATCCTAAATTCCTCACAGTCCCATATTGAGATGGAAGTTAATGCTTCATTAGCAGTAAAAGCTTCAGGTTATATTACTGAGTAACCTTTTGTTCAAACATGATGTCTGGCATTTGCATAAGTGCTTGGGTACGTCTATCTTGGAGCTATTGAGATGATGTGACTCACCAAGCTCTTGTAAACAAGGTGGGTTTTTTTCTACCTCCACTCTATACCGTACATCCTCGCAGTTTGCTTTCTCAGAAACACAGCTGCCTGGTAGGGAAATCACATTCTCAGGCTTCATCTGCCCTTCTCCTACTGCATCAAAATCATCTTTATTGTGTACGTGGCAGCTGGCTCTAGAGATGAGAGAAATTAAGACAGCAATGCCTAAGCCTGCTGAGTACCTGTGGCAAGCAGGATGTAGCTGTAACAGGCAGTTCTGCACAAACAGCAAGGCAGAGATGAAATTACTTTCTCATGGTGTCCCAAAGATCTTTGCACTGACCCTGGTTTCATGCAGTAGGAAGGTCACCCAACAGATCCTTTCTATACCCTCCTTCTGTAATTGCTTATTTGAGTTTACATGCAAAATTAACATCAGAACTTATTTAGCCCCAAGCCATCTGTGAGCTCTGCACAGGACCAGACTGACCTCCATGGAGCAATGGAAGGCTGAGGCATCTCTGCAGTGATGCCTGGTTCTACACCAAGACATAAGGCTGACTAGGACATGTTGGGGCTTAGAAAGAGTAGTAGGGAAATATAGCAGGATAATACAGCTCAGATATTTCAATCCTTCCATAAAAGTATCCAGTTCCCTCTTTAAACCAACTGCAGACTGCTCTGAAATGTCACTGTTTCCATAGGTAGGAAATATCCTTTAATTGCCAGTAAAATATAACACATGGCTCCATTTCTGCTATGACTTGCATTGCAGTTTTCCATTCAGATTATTATACTCTAAAATGGGTTGTCTTCTTCCTTGCCAGAAATAGGAAACCTAATTCTTTTCAAAGACCTTGATGTCTCAAGCTGGGTTGCTCTGGACAATAGTTTCAAACTTGCTTAAACCCCACAATTTGGTAAGTAGAAGTCATTGATATATGTTGTAGCATAGGCTGAGTTAGGCTGGTAGCAGCATTGTCTCACTTTAGTAGCTTGATTGGAAGGTCAGAATAATACTGAAGCTTCACAGGGTTGTATTTGCACTATTGCTGCCATTACTTTCAACAGGGCTTGTCCAAAATTTATTTAAGGATTTGTCTTGGAAGTGAGCATTAACCTGGGGAATATTGGTTTTGGTTTAAAATAAATCTGGAAGGTAAGGGTTTTTGTCTGGTATTTAAAACCAGAGAAATTCGGTGAGTTTCACTGTCCCTAGAAAACAGCAGAGGGACTGGAGTGGAAATAAATCTTCCTTATTAACAAACCACCTCAGAATTAGGGATCAGCAGATATGTCTTCCTCCCTCCAGGACCTTCCATGATTTAATATTCTGTTATGGCTTTTTGGTCCCTGTTCACTGCCTTGATTTCAAAACCCAGGGAAACGTTGTTTAATAGGTGAACTTCAGAACAGACAAATGGAGCTTTACTTAGATTTTGTTTGTATAGTTGGTTGTCTTCTGTCACTTTTGTTCCTCATAGAAAATTTACCCTGTGGAGGGAAGATCATTCCTCACAGAGGGGAAAAACCCCATATGTTTGGCACTTGGAAACTTGAAAACTGCTGCTTTCTGCAAATGGTGTTCCAGGGAAGTGTTTGGGAACTACAGAAAAGGCTTTCACTGGCTCTAATATTGCATTATGAGTTACAACACAGTGTTTTCTCTATGTCCCTGTTCCAGATCATGATCTTTTTCTTTCTTTCACATCCGTTACAACATCCTGCACATCAAAAAGAGGATACGTTGGTTTCTAGCACACCCTTCATGAACCTTCATTCCTCACAGAGTTCTTGTGGCCCTTGAATGTAATGATCACTGTAAAGCAGCAGTCACCCTACATCCTCTCTGGTGTTGCCTAAGTAAGTACATAACCTTACTTCCATGCATACTGAGCTGCCTTTGCTCCCCTTGGCAGTTCTACCTATAGGAGGCTGCACAATGATACCCAGGTATGTAAAGTGAGGCCATGCAATTGAATGAACCTTCATCCCACTGGAAGAAGAAGGTCTTTGGGACTGGGTACTTATAGTCAGCTTTTGAAGGGTTAGGTGGATTTGCAGCATGGAAGGTATATGGACACAAAGGAGTCAGGCAGGGATGTATGCACAGGCAGGCACCAGCCAGGTAGGATGAGCTGGGAGTCTCTTGTGAGGTGCAGCATGTATTCAGACAGACTTCTTCAGCTCTTTAGCTGAACTAAAAAGCCTTCAAGGCACAAGATATGCTCTTCAAGACTGCCAGCCCTGTCTCTCTGTGTAGTTGATAGGTTAGGTATCTCCAATGGGACATAACTGCATCTCTGTCTGGTCCAAGGGGTGGTCTTCCTAGAAAAAGGTCACTGGGTGCAGTTTTTAATTAGCTATTAAACAATAATCATCCCTACATAGAAAACAAGTTCATGTGTTTATTTCTGCCTATTAGCAAGCATTCCCTGTCATCTGCTGGAAAATAGGCAGGGATCTAGCTCAGGCATCCTATTAAAACGCTGTCAACTGTGAGCTCTTTAACATTTTCTCTTCAGGGATCCATAAATATTCAGTGTTCTTGTCCTGAAGGGCAGTTATTTTAGACTTAATGATGTCTTGACATCCTTAAGAGCTAAAGTCCACCAAAAGTACTGGTAAACTTAGTTGCTTGCAGATCCATACGGAGAAAGGCAGGCCTTAAAAGTGCAAGGTCCCCATTGCAGTAAACTGCTTTTCCAGTGTAAGCAACAAAGGAAAATCAGGAACAAAGAACTGCATTTCATGGTCACATTTGGGGTGTGATTACAGGAACGTCTGAGCTGCCATGAAAAGGCAGGACCTTTCACACACTTTCTTCTTATTTTCTCTTCCCTGCTGCTGGTTCTTCTGTCCTTCTCTTGCTCTACCTCTCATTTGTATTGGTACTGTTGCTCATCAGACTGCTCTGGTCCTACTTAGCTTACTGAACCAGTGGTAAATAGTCCTTATCTCTTATTTGGAAGGTTGGATGGAGGGGAATGATCATTTTCTGGCAGGTTAGGGACTTGTGCTGGCTCTCAGCATCATCCGATAATGTGGTAAATTATATACAACATTATATTAAAGATGGGAAAAGAGAAAAATATGGGTGTGTGAAAAGGGAGTTCCTTTTCTGAGCCTTTAAATCAGTTTATTTTGTGCTGTGCAACTTTATCTTTTGATATTGTGGACTTCTTCCCTTGGAAGTGTATTTACCATTGTGGGGTTCTCTTGATTTGCACACAGTGGAGCCTTGAACAAAAGGTGAGGTCTGAATTTGTCATCTACAGGATCTATTAAGAAAAGGCAGTTACCCTCAGAGCTATAATCAGGACAAATCTCAAAGGAGAAGGTAACAGAGCCCAAAGTAGAAGGACAGTAATCAGTATCTGATCTTGCTTTGCTTTAGGTCACTAACGAGCACTGATAAAGGTATGGAGAATACCATCCTTCTGTGGGAAAAAGACACGTCCTGGCTTGATGTTTCACACCAGCCCAAAAAGATGCACCTTTTCATTTCTTTTTGTTTGGTTGGTTTGGTTTTGTCAATGTATCATCAGTTGTTTCAGAGTTTGGACTTTGGGCCCTGTCTGCAAAAAGGAGGTGGCTTTAGGATCTGAAAGGAACCCACGCAGTTCCTCTCAGGGGGCTGACCCAGACATCTCCCATACCTCTAAGTACCACCCTTCTCAAAGCAAGCTGTAAAAGCTGGTTTCTCCCACACTCTTTAACATTCTGTTTTTCTGTTTCCTTGTATGACATTGAGGATCCACTCCTTGTGCTTCAATGCTTCATGGAGTTGAACACAGGATGCCCGTCCTTATAACCAGAGAGACAAAGCCTTTACTCACCAAAGCTCATATGAAAGGCAAATTGGCTGCTTTCTTTGCAGAATAGGTCTGGTTGAAAGCTTTATCTTGATTTACATGTGCTGTGCCCAGACAATCCTTCCTGGAGAATGGGAAGTAAATTCAGGCCAGCCTGATACACCCTTCTTCCTCTCAGGTTGGATACTCAGCCCAACGGGAAGAAAAGAACTGGTTTTAAAATTCAGCAGGTTGTTTCTCCTTTTAAATTGGTGATTTGGAGTCTAGTTTGGAGCATAAGGAAGCATAAATTATAACACAAATGAGAATGTGGGAGACAGTGTAGGAAAATTCTGTATAAAATAGCAGAGAGGGAACAACATTTGGGGAATAAAAAGTAGGGCAGATTTTGAAATATTCTCAAAACCATTTAACACCATCTGTCAGGGGCTCATGTTGCTAGGGATTTATCATCTCCTATCTACAAAATCCTCTGGCTAGTGAAAACAAATTTGGGAAAAGATGATTAAACTTCTCCTACCCTTCAACTCCTACCCCCACACTCCCACCAACCAACTCATCTTCCCACCTATGCTGGGAGGAGGAATTGGCTGAATCCATGTGCAGCTTTATAGAATGACCAGAAATTAAAGAAAAGCCTAATGAATAGTTGTTAGATCATTTCCTTTAACTTGCCACAGTGTAGCCTTGATTTTGCAGTGCTTATACAACAAACCCTGAAACACAGATTGACAGCCCAAGGGCCAGCCAGGCTCTAAACGATAATGTCCCTGAGGCAGAAGATTGTCTTGCAGAAGGGAAACAAATGCAGAAACCCAAAAGCAGTGGACTCACAAGCCTCCCAAACAACTCCCAGGGATTTCTTACTTCATGTCCTGGAAGCCTTTTATTCAACATGCTTACACCTTGCATGGTTTTAAATCCTATTGATTACACTTGGTCTAGAGGCTGCCTTTACAAAAGGCTAATTAATAGTCTGTAGTGCTGTTCTAGTTGTATAACAATGATGTTATAAGAATTAGAGACGAGTGTAAAGTGCTAAAATAACCTTCTTGGCTGGAGATGGTTAAATATTTCTATGAAGATTTCAATACCATTTTTATTTCAAATAAGCAATCGAGTCAGTTCCTAATTGCTGTAACACTGCCTTTGGGGGTGAACTAGAAGAACATCATTTTCTCCCACTCAGTAAGCTTCCTTGCTTTCTTATATGCCTCAGGATACAATACGAGGTCTCCAGATGAGCAGAGAGGGAACAACATTTGAGGAATAAAAAGTATTCACCAGAATCTTAGCCATAACAAGCTGCAGGAGATGTAAACCCCCCCACTCCAAGGTCCTTTTTATGCCACAGTGAAGAATGTAAAAAGAGACAGCTACACTAAATATCCCATAGGGCATTTCTGTAGAATAATAATAAAAACAAATACTGTGCATTTTCACACATTCTAGTGCAATGGGTGGTAATTATAAAAGTTAACTGGAGGTTACCTTTGAAAAAACCTTATTTGAATAATCTGATTTTAGGGAAAAGAATTTAAATGATTTTTCACAGTTTCGACCATTTAAGTTATTCCAATAAACAAGTTGTTTCAACTCTTGTTAAGTACCTAGGAGCTGCTATACATGTCCTAGAAATGTGCCTTTGGGTTGAATGTTGTTCTTGATGTTTTTCTTCGTTTCTGAAAGCAAGTGATAGACTCCACGCAAATGAAATACAACAGAGAAAGTTTTTAAACAAAAGTGTATTTGCTCAGAAAATTAAATTGTGGGTTTTTTGGTAAGTGAGACTCTGAATGACAACTGAATGCTGGGAAGTACAACGAAGAGCAACACTGACATGAATTATTCCACACACTGGGGAGATGGACCACAGATTGCCAAAGGATATAAGTTGGTATGATTTGTGTGAGGAAACAAAGCCTGTGCAAGGAATAATCCCCACTCAGAGCTCTGCAAGGAGCAGCAGACACTGAGGCAAGGGCAAGCTTTGCTAAATTGCCAAGGGTGGCCGTTTTTGTTTCATTTCTCTTGGCTGAAGTTTGTTTTCAAACCAACAATTTGATTTTTAGTCCTGCTTCAAAGAGAAACAGAGAGACAGCAGAGGACCCCAGACCTCTAAAATAGTTCCTAATTCAGGTGTAATTGAGCTGCTGTCACTGTTCAGTGCCTGCAGGACTGAAGACACCTTTGGAGAAGACGAATAGGTGGGTCCTGTTGCTAGAGCTTGTACGTTCATATGTTTGTAGGTGTGCACACGTACACTGACATGCTGGAACAGGTTAAGATACAAGGAAACATCATATGTATTTGAATCTTTTATCCCCTCACCATGGGCCAGCTGCTGTGCTGGAACTGCCTAAATGATGCTGCTCTTACACCTTGGCATGTGTGAGGGATCTCTTCATCAGGGACTGTAGCGATAGGACAAGGGGTGATGGGTTCAGACTGAAACAGGGGAAGTTCAGGTTAGATATAAGGAAGAAGTTCTTTACTGTGAGGGTGCTGAGGCGCTGGCACAGGGTGCCCAGAGAAGTGGTGAATGCTCCATCCCTGGCAGTGTTCAAGGCCAGGTTAGACAGAGCCTTGGGTGACATGATCTAGTGTGAGATGTCCTTATTTATGGCAGAGGGGGTGGAACTGGATGATCTTAAGGTCCTTTCCAACCATGACTATTCTATGATTCTATCTGTGCCTTTCACAGCCATGAAGGAAGGATTAGTGCGTGAGCAGTTCCCATGGGGCATCTGACATGCAAGGGGTGCTTGTCTGAAATGGAACAACTCCGTACTTTATTCTGTGCTCTGTGGTGACACCAGTCCCACCAGGGCCTTTGCTTTTAGGGTAAATAAGAGTAAACAATTATGACGAGGAGAGCTAGTAGGTAGAATGGATCTGACTTGAGAAACCAGTGAGGATGGAAGTAGGAGACAACAGAAAGTATGAGCAGTGCATGGTGGTGGAAGGCTCATATAGGAAGAGGTGAATGTGGAAGTGGGTTTCCATTTATATGTAAGTTAAAGACTCTGGCTCTAAACTTTGAGTTTTTCCCACCTAATTTGGACAAGACCTGTCCTCAGGACATGTGCATGCATGTGTGTACATGCTCATTTTTGGAGATACTGAGACTTTGGAGGACTATCTTGCAGCATGACCAACAGTGGTTTTCTGCCACTAAGAATATGGATGTGTCACTCTTGGCTGAGCTGAGCTACCATTTGGATACCAATCCAAAGGATGAAGTGGTGTGTGTTTGCTCGCCACAAGCCAGACACTCAGTGACTCATCTTCATTCATTCCATCTCCAAAATAAAGCTGCATGTGTATCTGCCAGACCTTTTTGCTTGGATATTCGTGCAGAATGAGAGCTTCAATGCAGAAGAAAGCAATTTGGCTGTAGACAGATCCACATGTATGACACATCTTCCCATGATACTGTTCTGGAGTCATATTCTGGAATATGAAAGATCACAGCTCTGAACTGGAGGAAGATTCATCAGCTGTGTACAGAGGAAACGTAACTGAAGTTCACCTAATGTCCAAAAGTGAAGGTGGAGATTTTCATTGATTCATTGGCCTTACAATGAAATCATTATCTG
>NW_009913368.1:0-2548 GCF_000696875.1 Nestor notabilis
CTGCTGTAGCTGAACCCAGGACAAAGGCAAAAGGTTATATAGAATTAATCTATTTACAAAATTCTGCCAGCAATATGCAAGCCAGTGGGAATATCTAAAAGGAAGTAATAGGTATGCAGGAGTTGCTTTCTCCAGCATGAAGTCAGTTAATGAACAGTAAAATATAAAGGCCAAGACCAGCCTTATTTTGGAGGTGCTATTATTGTCTTAACATATGAGTATAAATCTGGAAAACTGTCAAAGTTATAGAAAGTCTTCTAAATATCTTGATAATAAATACCATAAGAAAACATCAAGTTGTAAATTAAGTATTTACTACAAATACCAGTAATAATCAGTAATTTCATATGTACAAAGTAACACTAAAGCAAAATTCTAAAATTATGTTGCAAATGAATTCAGAGCACCTGCTCTGACAGATGTGTTGTAGGGCAGCAGCTGCAGAGACATGAGAAAGGACAAAAAGTAATCTAATTAAGAGGCATTATGGAAATATAACTTGTTTCTGTGTGTGCCAGCTCCTTCACTTGGGTTGCAAAAATCCCATGCAATGCTACAGGCTTGGGGAGGTGTGGCTGGAAAGCTACTTGGCAGAAAAAGACCTGAGGTGCTGATTGACAAATGAACATGAGCCAGCTTGTGCCCAGGCAGCCAGGAAGGCCAACAGCATCCTGCCCTGTATCAGAAATAGTGTGACCAGCAGGGCCAGGGCAGTGATCTTCTCCCTGTACATGGCAGTTGTGAGGCCCCACCTAGAATACTGTGTTTAGTTCTGAGCACCTCACTACTAGGGAGGTATTGAGTTGAATCCAGAGAAGGGCAACAAAGCTGGTAAAGGGTCTGGAGCACAAGTCTGTTGAGGAGTGGCTGAGGAAACTGGGGTTGTTTAGTCTGTAGAAGAGAAGGCTCAGGGGAGACCTTATCACTCTATACAACTACCTGAAAGGAGAATGGAGTGAGGAGATGGCTGGTCTCTTCTTCCTGGTAACAAGTGATAGGAGAAGATATAATAGCCTCAAGCTGTGCCAGAGGAGGTTTCGATTGGTTACAAGGAAAAATGTCTTCACCAAGAGGGTGGTCAGGCATCAGAACAGGCTTCCCAGGGAAGTGGTGGAATCACTGTAAGAGTTCAAAAAACATGTAGATGAGGCCTCAGGTACCATGGTTTAGTGTTGGACTTGGCAGTCCTGGGGTAAAGATTAGATTTGATGCTGTTAAAGATCTTTTCCAATCTAGTCGATTCTATGATTGAGTGATAAATACCCAGTACTTCTGAAATCAGTGCGTTCAGGTGACTGATGTCGATTTAAAATTCTGAAAAAAAAATATTAAGAATTGAAAACTGAAGTCTTGGTTTTCTCAATAAAATAGAGCCTTTGCTCCTAGGGGATGGGGCTTTTATTGTTTGTTTTCAACTTAATGGTTTTTCTGTTTTACGTGAATGTAGAGAAAAGGACAATCTAAATCTGTCATGCAAGTTCTTTAATAGCATGATCTATCTGAAACAAGAACTCTTCAATAGTCTATACAACTACCTGAAAGGAGAATGGAGTGAGGAGATGGCTGGTCTCTTCTTCCTGGTAACAAGTGATAGGAGAAGATATAATAGCCTCAAGCTGTGCCAGAGGAGGTTTCGATTGGTTACAAGGAAAAATGTCTTCACCAAGAGGGTGGTCAGGCATCAGAACAGGCTTCCCAGGGAAGTGGTGGAATCACTGTAAGAGTTCAAAAAACATGTAGATGAGGCCTCAGGTACCATGGTTTAGTGTTGGACTTGGCAGTCCTGGGGTAAAGATTAGATTTGATGCTGTTAAAGATCTTTTCCAATCTAGTCGATTCTATGATTGAGTGATAAATACCCAGTACTTCTGAAATCAGTGCGTTCAGGTGACTGATGTCGATTTAAAATTCTGAAAAAAAAATATTAAGAATTGAAAACTGAAGTCTTGGTTTTCTCAATAAAATAGAGCCTTTGCTCCTAGGGGATGGGGCTTTTATTGTTTGTTTTCAACTTAATGGTTTTTCTGTTTTACGTGAATGTAGAGAAAAGGACAATCTAAATCTGTCATGCAAGTTCTTTAATAGCATGATCTATCTGAAACAAGAACTCTTCAATAGGGGTACAGATTTGTTCATACCAAATCTCCCTTGAAGAGTAAATTATTTGCAAGGCAGGAGGATTCACATAATACAAAGGTAATGTCAACAAGCATCTAATTATATTGAATATATGGCTATAAAATTTGTAGATAAGATCTTGAAATTTCCACCAGTTGAGTTATTTGACAAATCAGCACTCTCTTGCAAGGAAGCATATTGAAAATCCATGTGGTAAAAAAAAAAGTAAGTTTATCTTCTGCCTCCAATATTTTCTACCGATGCTTACTGTAAATCTCTGATACAAATAAGTAGCAATGCATTCCTCTGAGTAACATAATACTCAGTGACAGCCCAGCTCCTGCTTTATGTAATTTTAAGTTATATATAAACCTATCAATATATAAATATTCATAAAATAAGGGGGGTTGGAACTAGATGATGTTAAGGT
>NW_009913369.1:0-246 GCF_000696875.1 Nestor notabilis
CTGCTGTAGCTGAACCCAGGACAATATTTCATCAGCAAAGCATTACTATTTTTTTCTTGGCCAGAAAATAAACAGTCCGTCTTTTGTGTCCCTACATTGGATGGCTTAGTCTGTGTACTCACTGTACAAGGACCGTAAGATCATCTAGTTCCACCCCCCTGTCATGAGCAAGGAACACCTTGCAGTAAACCATGTTGCCCAAGGCTCTGTCCAACCTGGCCTTGAACCCCACCAGGTATTCTTTTT
>NW_009913369.1:346-718 GCF_000696875.1 Nestor notabilis
TATAGTTGGCTTTCTGGGCTGCAAGCTCACAATGAAGCTGGCTCATGTTAAGTTTCCCATTGACCAACACCCCCAAGTCCTTCTCCACAGGGCTGTTGTGAATCTCTTCTCCACCCAACTTGGAGCTGTGCCTGGGATTTCGCTGACCCCGGCGCAGAACCTTGCACTTCGGATTGCTGAACTTCATGAGGATGGCATCAGCCCACCTCACAAGCATGTCCAGGTCCCTCTGGATGGCATCACTTCCCTCCAGCGTATCAACCGAGCCACACACCTTGGTGTCATCAGCAAACTTGCTGAAGGAACACTCAATTCCATTGCCATGTCACTTGACAAAGATATTGAACAACATGGGTCCCAACACCGATCCCT
>NW_009913370.1:0-18363 GCF_000696875.1 Nestor notabilis
ACCCTTGTGCAATTCTTACGGGCTCTTCTTGAGGGAGCGCTGCAGTACAGAAGCAGCTTGAACAGAAGAGCCTTGAAGCGAGAGACGCTGTGGGTGTGTTTGGGTTGGAGGATTTCGAAAGATGCCTATCGCCTGGGTGGGGTGTAGAGCTCTTCTTAAAACCAGTCTATTTTTGTTTTTTTGGTCTTTCTTTTTTTTGTTGTTTTTGCTGACCTGGGGAGAAAGAAGCTGCAAACTGACAGGAACTGAAACTTTCTCCCTTAGGTTGCAGCTTGTGACAAGTGCACTGCTTGGAAGGGTCTCAAAAGAAGGGGGAGGGATGGGCAGGAAGAGAGAATGGAAACAGGGAAGAAAGAGGCAATGAAAGGGTGGATGTCAGAAAGGAGGAAAGAAAGCGGGAGTGTTGAAAGCATAAACTTTGGGAGGTATGGCAGGAGTAAGATATGTTTCCCCCACCACCTCCTTAGATCTGTACCAAAAGTAACCTGGGCCTCATTCAGGGTACGTTCAGAGCACCACAACCTTCTTTGATTTGTGGAGCCCGAAATACTGTGCAGTGAAAGTGCAGAAATCTCCCATCTGTATGTGTGCTGCGGTGCACACATGGACTTGCTTTGCTGCACGGGCCATTGCCCCCCCCGATATGTTTCCCCCACCACCTCCTTAGATCTGTACCAAAAGTAACCTGGGCCTCATTCAGGGTACGTTCAGAGCACCACAACCTTCTTTGATTTGTGGAGCCCGAAATACTGTGCAGTGAAAGTGCAGAAATCTCCCATCTGTATGTGTGCTGCGGTGCACACATGGACTTGCTTTGCTGCACGGGCCATTGCCCCCCCCCCCCCCAGGGAGCTCCTCCTCTCCCCATGCTGCAAAGTATTATTGCTCCCTCCTCAGCCCCTCTGGTTTGGAGATGAGGAACTGTGACACTCCACAGCCAGGCCTACAGTCACATTGGGGAAGCTGTGGTGAAAGGAGGAACTCGGCTGCATCCCAGGTCACTTCTAGTCCAGAAATAATTTGGCCATTTAAGCTAAGAGAGACAGGGTCCAGATACATCAGAGTCTCCTCTTGGGTACTGAGCAATTCCAGGATCATCAGCAAGCTGCTGCAGGTCCCCAGGTCCTATCAGTTTCTGTACCATGCACTTAGATCAGTGTTCCTCAGGATTATGTGATGTTTGTTATCGTAAAACCACAGGATGGTTTGGGTTAGAAGAGACCTTAAAGCTCATCCAGTTCCACCCCCCTTCCACTAGAGCAGGTTGCTCCAAGCCCCTCTGTCCAGCCTGGCCTTGAACACTGCCAGGGATGGGGCAGTCACAGCTTCTCTGGGTGTTCCAGTGTCTCACCACCCTTATATGTGACCCACGCGTAGCCAGATTTGCTGCAATTCACCACTGAAAGGAAGGGGTTAGGCCACCCTGCCATGCTTGTCTTGGGTGAAGGGCAACAGGAGAGGATGTGGCTTGAGATGCTTAAATGTTTTTAATGTGCTGAGCTCCCTCCATAACCCATCCTTCAGGGGAGGTTTCCTAAATTCTAGGATGCAGGAAAGCAAAGTTGTGCTGGAGACACAGGAAAACAGTTTAAAAGCAATCATTCCCTTAAGTCTGCTCTGCTAATAGGCAGTAGGCATTGATTGATCTCAAAGCTTTGTGTTTGTGTTGGAAATAATAGGGCAGAAAGATGTACATAAGTGACTAGAAAAGACACAGCAAAAGCTCTGTCATTACTAGAGCAATAACACAGTGAGGGACCAAACGAAATCTACCAGTGTGGTTAAGAAGCGCTTCCCTCAGTAAACTCAGCAACGTACCTGTCTGCATAGAAGAGAAATGCTGTGTAGCATAGAACAGATATGGGAAAGGGCTTTGCCTTTCAGATGATTGTCTTCTTGAGCAATTTAAACAATACAAGGGATTGTTTTCTCAAGTGTACCAGAGCTATTCCACAGACTAATGGTTTTAATTGAGCCAAAGACATTTAATTGAATACTTGGCAGATGCAGGCATCTGAGTCTACTATAGAAATCTCTCTCTTCACCTTGCAATCTCCAATATTCAGCTTGTACTTTTTCCTTAATCTTTCTAGGACATTCAGAAAGAGTTTTAACAACTGGTTTTACCTACGTGGAACAACTTAACTGCAAACCTGCCCAACTGCAGTGTAACTTAGTAGTAAAGGGGTACATCTGCTGCAGGCTTGAGCTGTCCTAAGGGCTCACAATCGCATGGTCCTGGGGGAATGGAGCTTGGTCAGTGAATAGATGTGGACATGCTTTGTGGACATTGTGTGCAAGTGTGAATTGAAGTTGTTTGCAGAGCTTTTTAACTCAAAGCTCAGGGAATTCCGTGGATTTAGACACATGTTACAGGATCAGCGGGGACTCTAGGTCATCTTTCTCCATCATACACTGACTTGCATCCCATAAGATATTGCTGAGCCAATGCACCAGGTCTAGAACATGTTTCTATTTCTCCACAAATAGTTATTTATCCTGAGGGGAGTTAGAGCACTTACTGAGGAGGGGAAAGCAATTTTTACTGTGTTCTTCATATTATCTGCTTAATATCCAAACTAGTTAATTCTATGATTCTAATACCTGGCACAGAAGGTGGACTGGTTGGCTTCAAAAGTGACCTCTAGAGCAATGCTCTAAGGTCTTTTATGGCACAAGAAGTGTAGCAAATCTGTATCTTTCTTAATTTATTTCCATCTTCAGTTCATACTCTGCAAACAACACTTGCAGAAGATGATTGGGAGCCAGTGAAACTCATGACAGCTTGTGTTTGCATGGATTTTAAATTGTTGGTAATATCTTTATTGCACACCTCCAAATCACATCTTCTTTGGGTTAACATCCTGCTCTGGCTTAATTTATATTGTGTTTGCAGGGTTTGTTTTTTATTGCCCTAAATTAAATCAAAAATGGGTACATCTGATCTCAGCAAGATGCCCATGCACGGACTTCCTCACCATAACAAATGGTGTGGTTTTAAACTGTTTAATTGTTTCAGTTCCACTTTACATGTGGACAATAATTAAAGCAAATATGCTTGCCAAAGCCTGTCTGTTAATTAAAACCCCACATTTTGTGTAACTGCTGCCTTCATTCTGTGCAAGCATGTTTATCCTTACGTTCTGGACATGAGAGAGACCATCTGAAGGGCATTCAATGAACATTTTGCATTACTCAAGGAGATGACAACCATACTTGCCTCCTTCCATGAGAAGACAACTTGTGTGCTGGTGTTGCTATAGCAAAGGGTGGGGTAGGGTTTCTCTTGCAATCACTGTTTCTTGTCAGTTGTGAACTGTGGGCGTTCGCCTCTCGGCCTGAAACTTGGCCATCAAGACCTTGATCTAAGAACATGTTTCCTTTCTGAGCAAGTTGAGATGTCTGTTTTGCCATTTTAAACTGCCCTGGCTTTGGCCCTGTAGAGATGGCCTTTCCTGGCAAAAAAGCATCGACCTCGAGGGCAAGACTCTTCATCTCTAGAATGAAAAAACCCCTATATATAAACTAAGCTCACAGAGACGTTTGCTGACTGGAGACTTTCCCTGTCGCTGTCCCTCAAAAGCAATTTTGAACAGAACCATCTGAAATTTCCAAGGGATAAATGACGATATTCCCTCATACCCTTGTCCCTAGTCAAATGTATTTGTATTGCATAACAGCTTTCTAATAGACAACAGCAAAAACCCATTGGAAATGTTTCTAATTGGGATATTTTTATAATGCTACATCATTTTTCCTCCAAAATCTATATGACCACACATGCCTTTTGCCTTAATATGAACGTACTATCATGTGCTGAGTGCTGTCGACTTGAGGCGTTTGTACTAACTCCCATTTGCAAGTAAACCATTGGGAAAGTCTCTTCAGAGCCTGAGTAGCTCTGCTGCTCTGTAGTAGAATTACTCCTGCTAAGGGAAGGCAGGTTTGTCTGAAGGAAACCTACAACAAAACAGCACAACTGCTTAGATTTTAGGCACTTGGGGTTTCACTCAGAGCCTTTACAGAGGTGCTGAGAGTCTTGTATAGTTTCTCTCCACTGCTGTGGATTTTACCCTAACAGGATGTGGTCACTTTAGGTAGTAGCATGCACGTCTTGAGGATTTCATACTTTTATTTTAACTATTTATCTTAATTTTGTGATTCTCCCTGTCACTTCTTGGAGCATTTCTTTTAAGGAGAGTTTTTTTGGAGTCCTGGTGTGTAAGAGTGTTATTCACTGGAGTGTTATGAGAAAGGGACAGAAAGCAAAAGAAGCAAAGGGGAAGGTTGCACCTCGAGGTGAGGTCTTAGATGACACGCTGATAAGGTGAGATATGCTGGGGGAAGGGCATTTATAGCAATTTTTTGCAGGAAGCAGACTTTATTTTCTTCAAGTCTCTCCTTCCTGGTCTTAGAGAAGGCTTTCCTCTTCATTTCAGTTCACATCTCAGAGCATCAGGCCTAGAGCTTATGAATATCCCAGCAAAACATCCTCATGTGAAGTTCTTCTGCAGCACCTCATAAGCCGCCTTGGAAAAACAAAACTTTCTCATTCTGCTTGAGTTTACTCGGCCACTTAAAGAAAGACCCTATGTCCCATCTCAGTGCAAGGAAAATTAAAGGAGCCAAGGGAGCCTTAACATGAGATGTTCAGATATTTGTGGCTCTGCTGCACACCTTATGCTGCAGAAGCATGGCCTGAGTACTAGAGTGTGCATGAACGTGGGCACGGCTTGCCTCGAAAAAGCAGGTCTAATACATTAAGCTCAGCTTTACAACTTGGTTTGAAGCCAATTTTCTCCCCAAATATAAAATTCTCCTGAACTCTTTTGTTCTGAATCAAACGAGAGATCTATTTCCAGTGTCTGTGCCTCTGTTGTGCTCTCATGCACGTGTGAACATGAGCGCACAACGCACATGATGTGAAAAGAGCTGCCTGCAGCGCACTTCTTGTGCAAAGCTTTGTCCCACTCCCATGGGTGATGCCTAAGAACGCTTTCTGAGTGAACAAATGTCTTTGTGCAAGGCTGCGAGGGCGTATTTATAGCTGCTTTTGAAAATACAGACTAAAATATCACCACACAAATGTGGTTTTCTGCCTCCCTCTGCAAGCAATCCGCCCAATGGCGGACCCAAACCTTTCCTAACTTGTGTGCTGCATCATCACAGGCTCCGAGACACTTTGGGTGCTGACCAAGTAACTTACCTGAATTGTGCAGACAGCAGTGTGTGGTACAGGACAATGTATAATCTACTGAGCTCCAAATATCAAAGCCTTCAGAATGTTGATGCATCTACTGCTTATTTTCTTTCTTCCTCTCGTTACCGAGGCCACATAATTACCGATGCGTATCTACACAGCGAGTAACACCGGTCTAGAAACCTGGCTCTTGTAGTAAAGCCACAAACGTTACCTCCCTCCTCCCCCACCTCCGCTACCAAAAGCTTTTCCTTTAGCTGTAAGACCAAGACCTAAACAAAAGGGTTGTATGTTACTGTATGTTCCCGTTGAAGACATAGAAGCATGTCCTGAGAAACTTTCTCCTGTGACAACTAGTACCAAAGGCAAAACTTGGAAATGATGACCTGACAGGGACCAGCTGTATTTGGTACCAGAGACACTTTAATTCTAGTTTGCTTCGATGTTTTGAAGCCAAGCCTCCAAAATAGGTATGTAAGTGCGTATGTGTCTAACTAAGCAAGCAGCTTGGTTTGTAACTGTACTGGCAGCCTGTAATTCTCACTAGCTTTTGAAGGTAACTGCTCCCTCTGCCACCCAGGCTGCTTTCTAGGTGCTTACCAAAGTATTTTGCTTCTGTATATAAACATATTGATTAAGATTTGCAAAGCTGGCTAAGGAGCATTGGGTATCTCACTGGAAAGAAATGGGAGCAGTAAGGCGACATCCCACAGGCAGCTTGCAAAATGTCAGCCTTTGCTTCTCTTCAGTGTTGGTATGATGCTGTAAAGAAAGTGGTCCTGGCTCTTCATGTGCATCAAGAATTCTTTCTTTTCCTGGTTCTGTTCTAAAATACAGTTAGAAACACAGCTCAGGAGAGGCTCCTGAAATACATGTCATGGCTACAGCTAAGCTTAGTGGTTTATTTGCATATATTTTGTCCTTCTTTTTCCAGTATAGACTAACCCAGAGCTCAACCGACCACAGGGCTGGAAAGGAGTAAGAAACAATCAAAATACCCCAACCCCAGCCTGACAAAGCTGCACACCAGGAGCTGAACATGAGCATGATGGGCCATGCTTGTCAGTCACATAGAGGGAGTGGAAATAACGGGCAGAAGAGCCTTCAATTAGTCATCTGCCCATTTCTCACTCAGCAAAACCTGTCCTTCTGAATAACACTGGGTTTGATTTGGGGGAGGAGACAAATCAACAAGAATACAGTTTTTTAGGTTGGTTGATGAGTGAAAACCAGAAACTGGAGTAAGGAACGGTGGGGTCAGGGGAAGGTGTGGTGAGTTCGGGAAACCGACTTTGGCTTGATGAGAGAATTCTGATTTGAATGTTTTTTATAGCAGCTTTCTTAAAAAAACCCAGAAAAACATAAAAGAAGATAAGGAAAAGATTAGGAGAGGTTGAAATACCCCCTTTTTAACAGCTAAAAGCAGAGTTTGGCTCTCTGGTTTCTTCTGAATAGCTCCTCTTGTTGTTCCAAGCTTGATTGACTTATAACTGCATCTGAAACAACCTCACATCAGTTCCTTTTTATCAGCCAAAGTGAGACTTCCTGTGCTCCACAGTCTGGCTTCCTGATGTGTTTCCTTTTTCCTTTTAACAGAACAAAGGAAACTGTAACTCCTCCACTGCTCCTGTTCCAAATCTCCTTGGGACTTCATATAATGTTAGCATCGAACATTTGCCTTTCATTTCTCTTCTGCCCAGTGTCTGAGTCAGGCTGCCTAGAGTGCTAGTGCCCTCTTTGTATCTACTTGAGTTTTGCATTGCCAGCTGTGGAGAGGAAAAAGCTGTGCTGCTGTTGAAATGAATAGACAGCCACCATGCCCTAGTCTAGCAAAGCAAAGCACAAAGGGAAAAGCTTGGCCAAAGGCACTGCATGTTACTAAAGACAGAGGTTTTGTAATGTTCTGATAAGGCAAATAATCAGGTGTTGAGATCTCATTGATTTGCATAGGCTTGTATGTGTGAACTTATTTGGTATTTGAACATGGGGCTAGAGCTTTGTCCTGAAATATGTAGGCTACTGGCGCAAGTATGCTCCCCAGAATGGTTACAGATAACACGGTATGGATAGCATGGCTCTAGTGCATACTGGAACTGTCAGCCCGATATGTTTTAACAGGAATTATCCTCTTCAACCTGAATGGCACTTACTCTCTTCTTACAACTATTTTTCCCTTTAGCTGCTATGGGGCTGCAGTCATAGAATCACAGAATCCCAGACTGGTTTGGGTTGGAAGGGGCCTTAAAGCTCATTCAGTTCCCACCCCCTGTCGCAGGCAGGGACTCCTTCCACTAGAGCAGGTAGATGCCTATAGAAGTGCTTCTGAACATTAACTAAAAGCAGCTACAGAAGTATGCAGCTGTTAGTACAAACTGCAAACTGGGGCCTGATTCTGAGAAACATACACTGAATACCTGAAATTCACCCTGAAATCAGCGCAATTCCTTCATACTTTCACTTCATGCATTTATCCAAACCACCAGATCTCAGCAGGCTTAGAAAGGGGAATTTTGCCAGTTCAGCCTGTCCGGAATAAGCAGTTTATATCAAGGTTCATTTATCCAAACCATCAACACTCAGGAATGGCAGAATATGGAATATAATAGCAGACTCTGGACTTGCCCTGCTTTCTGTATATGCCCTAACGTGGTGTCATATACGTGAAAGGGTGGCCAGAGATAGGCAGTGGTTAAACAGCCTGAAGCAGGAGAGGATTACAGCACCACATCAGCTAGCAAGAAGGCAGCTTCCAGGGAGCCATCCTCACCCCAGCCTAAGGGAGGAGCGGGAGTGATGGTACTTTAAGCAAGGAAAAGAATTAACATCATTGCCCTCCTACAGAATTGCCTTTCTGTAGTTTTCAGTGTACTGATTTGAGGTTTTCTTGTGTAATAACAAAATCCTGCGCCTTTGCATTGGAAAATGTCACTTTGAATCAAATAACTTTGGATTACCTGGGGAAAGGCATCAGAAAATTATACCCCTTCTGTAAAATGGAGGGGAAAATCAAGGAAGTTTCACCTTTTCTGCTGTGTTCTGTTTATGGAACAATTTCTATACAGTGTAATTTGATTTCTATAAAAAGTCAATTGATTTATTCCCTATTTGTCCATGAAAGCTGTGCTGCAGATTAGCCTTTAGGACTGACTCCTGATTAGAATCAGAAGTCGTGACTCATGATTAATTCCTTGTATTATGGGAGTTGTCCCCAGAGGCTCACACCAAAATGAAGCATGGCACGTAGATGGAATAAGAGCCCATAACCTAAGCAGGCAAATTAAAATAAACCAAGTAGGAGCTGAAATGCAGGAAGCAACTGGTCACTCAGGAAGTCACCATCAGAGATTCAGAGTGCTGGTGGCCATTCACAAGTCACTGGCAACAGGATTGCCCAGGGATTTGGAGCAGGGGGTGGACTTTAAACACGATTACATGAGTTTTACCTCTGATACACAGAAAAATCACTAGAGCCAGAAATTATTGACACATTTAATGCTCAAAAGCCACATAGTGTGATCTCGCAGCTTAGAAATTGATCCCAAAGGGCTGAAAGTTGTTTTGAGACCGTACCACAGCTGCTTTGGGTGGCTTTGAGGTGTACTAGGCATCTAGACTGCAGTCTGGGTGACCTGTGGTCCTTAGAGAGGCTTTGCTCCAGCAAGAATAAGATGATGACACTCCTAACCTGAACTTGCTCCCAAAATTCATGTGACATGCTGGTAACATCCTTCCTTAATTACATCCACTATGCACATGCAGATCTTTCCCCAGCACAAATATTTATATTTTGGTGTTATTTCTAAGATCCATAAGCAAATGCATCTGACTGCATTAGAACCAGCCAGGCTCTAAAATAAGCATGCGCTGAAGGGATTTGTTAGGTCAGAACTCTGAGTATCAGCCTGTAAATATAACCCAAACTGTCTGTAACAGCTCCCCTGTGACAAGAGAAAGAACAATACGATGTTAAGTGAGGGACTGATGCACAAAGCAGTGTGTCTTATCAGGATGTGGGGTGGTTTTAATTGCACAGATTTCTCCTGAACCCCGTTCTCTCCTGTGCGTGCAAATGTTGTGTGTGCTGTGTTTTATCCGAGTGATGGTGAATTCCCTTGTGACACTGAGATTGTACTTGAAATCTGAGACGTTTCTAGTAAGTTGAGGGGAAACTGTGACCATCACAATGGCATGTGGCCCAGATTCCAGCTCCTCACATCCCGCCGCGGATCCAGCGGCTGAGCAGAATATCACAGTACCTTGGTTTTGTGCTGCTGTCTGCCTCCTGCCTTGCATAAAGCGGAAGGAGGAGCACAGACTGAAGTGCATTCCTCCTTACCTGTGCAGTGATTTTACAGAAGGTCTGCAACAGGGCTTTGTCCTGGTACCTTCTAGTTCTTTTCTTCTGAAAAGCAGCTCTGTCCTCCCCATGACAATGATCCTGAGTTTTGAGTTGTGTTACACAGAAGGCTGTGTGAAAAGCTTCCCCAGTATGCATCACCACATGACTCTCTTCTGGTAGGAAAAGGGTACATCCTCTTTTAACTCTGAGACCCAGCAAACTCCTGCCTGGGACATGCACTTTCTGCATGTCAGTATTCAGGATGTCACCAGTCCACTGTCTTCCAAAACCCAGCTTCAGAGTTACAGGAATCTTTTGCCTTCACAGCGCTTCCAGAGCAGTGGGCAAAGGTTTTAACAAATGGGTAGAGTTCATCCCCTTTAGAAACAGAAAGCAACGCGCTGAGCTCAATGCAATGAACCCTCTGGATTTGCACCACTGTATCTGGGTGTATCTCACAGAATCAGGGTGGTCAGTAGTGGATGGGATGATAAGCTTGCAGTTAGCTCCTTGCTCTTCGGTTTTGCTATTCTTGTATGTCATCTCCACTTCAGGAAGGATGTAATTATGGTTGATGGTTAGTGTTGTGAATTATCTGCGCTACAGTGGTGCCCAGAGACCAGAGTGGTCTCTGTTGTGCTAAGCAGTGTATGTAATGAGAGTCATCTTCAAAATTCCTTAGGAGTGAAGAAAAGTTAAGGCACTTAATTTGAACTCTGGAGTGGAAGCAATTCTGGAGCTCTGCTCTCTGCTGTCAAACATGATCGTGCTCTACCACTCCTTTCCCAAAAGATTCCAGGTTTCTGTAAGAGATGGATGGATTTCCTTTCCACCACCACTGCTCCCCACTGAAAAGGGCTTCTGTAACTCCATGCTGCGGTTTAAACACTTTCCTCTGATTTTGGACTGATGTTTGCCCATGACTGATTCATACCTTTCTCACACCAGCACTAGTAGCTTAAACAGTACTTTCCTTCCCCTGACGTTATGCCCGCAGTGCATTCACAGCCCACTGCCATACCTCTCCCTGCCTTTGTTTTGCTGGGATAACTTCTAATCTGTGTCATAAACCCCTTTCTCCCAGTTATTCCTTAGCTCTCGGCTGCACCTGCTCCCAGTTGCATTTGTCTTTCCACAGTGTGAGTCACCGGAGTGGCACACGCTGTTCCCGGTGCTTGGCATTAACACACACTGGAAGATCCCTCCCTGATGCAATTCTGGGATTGTGATGCCAGAAAACTCCGTGAGCAGCTAATTCACTCCAGTCTTTGTCCTCACCAGAGCCCAGCCTGGCTCAGTCCGTTGTTCTGCCACGAGGGCTCCTGCGTGAGTTCAGGCGTTTCACTTCATCTCTCTGTATCTCAGTTTCTCATCTGTAGAAGTAAGCAAGTGCTTCCTTCCCTCTCTGCCTTGTCTGGTCGATCTGGAGTAGATGCTCTTATAAAGTAGGAGTTGTATTCACGAGCAGCAGCTACAGTGATCTCAGTGCAGGCACCTCCTGCGATGCAATGAGCAGAAAGAAACCCAGTGGTTCTTCCCATTATGTTCTTTATTAAGACTCAACAACCTCCTATCATGTTCCTGAGATACGGATATATTTATCCACCTTTTGGGTCATTAACTTCTTTGTAATGGGGGTTTGTAGCATCGCAGCTGTGACGAGCAGCTATTCTTTCCCTCAGACCAAAGATCATTGTGAGCTCTCTGGAAGGAGTAAGAAGGGTGTGAAGTCCCAGTAGGTTTTCCAGGTTTCTGCAGCAAGTGCCCTGGCCTGCCTGGTGAAGGAGCCCAATAGATTACGTGCATGTGCTTGTGAAGCTGCTCCATTGATTCATACATGGAGCACACAGCTATAGCTTCAGCTGGGTTTAAACACCAGATGGTTTCTTGCAGAAGCCAAACTTTAATGAGTGTTAAAAGATCGCAGCCAGTACACAGTCAGGACCCCACTCTCTCTGCCCATTTCTTCCATTGATTTCTTACCCTTTCATATTTTTGCAGCTCTGGTAGTTTCAAAACCAGACTTCCAAAAATAAAAAGGAATTCATGAATTAAGATAACCCTAAAGGACATAAAGCCTATCTCGTGAGAGGCACTTCTGTGCTGTTCTGTGCCAGCCAGAAGAAGGTTAGCTGACACGCTGTGCAAACAAGTTTGGAGATGAGTGATGTGGGAGGTGTGCGTACACCAGCAGAGAGGTGAAACATGTATGTGACAGGGCTGTGTAGCAAAGGAGTGGAATGAGAGCGGGCTGTGAAAAGAAACCCCTCCAAGTCCCAACAGACCATTCTCCCAAATGCTGCCCAGGTCTTTCTTCATCCAGTTTCTGCCTAGGTCATGAAATAGGTGACAGCTCTCCCTTGGTGAGGTGAACCTCCACGCTAGGAAGGTGTGTGCTCTTTTCAGAGCCTCTTTTATGACACATGAACCACTCTCTGGTTCCCTCACATTTACATGACTGCTTCCAGATGTGTCTTTCCAAGCCCTCCTCTACCTTGCACACAAATGCTTGTAGATGCTCTTCTCTAGCCCTGTGAACTTAGACCTTTAATAGCCAGTACAAGTGTGTGTATGGGATATTTTATAAGAGATTAGAAGGCCTGCCATAGTTTTAAGTCATCAAAGTCCAAAAGCTGGACGGAAATACAGTGTGGGATGGACTGCACCTGAGTGTTAGGTGTACCTGCAAATGAGCTTTGACTATGAGGCAGTATGGTACAGACGGTGTCAGTGTTTATTGGTACAAGGCTCAATGAATGTTCAATATACTAAGTAAGCAAAGAGCTTTTGAGTGTCATCAGCTCCAGTGGATGACAGATAGTACTTTACTCAGTGTAATTTGCAGGTTACACTGGTGGAGTTAAGCAAACAGTTGACAAATGGATTTATCTCAGGCAACACTGATTTGCATATATGTAAATATGCATCTTTTATACTTTTGCTGTCCCACTGGCTCCATCAGAACTGACCTGGACTCAGTCAGTTTGGCCTAAACCTATTTGTTTAAGTCTAAGTGACTATTGCTGTTGATTTCTGCACGCATGAAATGCTTCAAAAGTGATTTTGTGGGACAAAAAGACTCTAGTCTTTCATCTGAACCTCTGTTACTAAACCCAGTACTACAGTCACATGGATTTGTGCAGCTACAGACCTGCTTATGTGCATGCTATTTGGTCTGGAGCTGATACGGCATGAAGCAGGATGGCCAGCTCCCACACCCAGGAATTGTGTCCAAACTGTGCACTTGGTTATTCACTCATTGTTATGACTAACTTAATGGGTTATTTAGATAAGAGAAACATGTTCAGAAACCTGAAATTATCTATGATAAAGTTTTCTTAGCCTCTAAGATTATGATCAGTCATCTATGATTAAGTAAAAAGATGAAGAGGAAAGATCTCCTGTCTGGTATCTGCGCATCAGATAACAGTCACACTCACATGTCTTCAGAAAAGCTGTTCAGTCCTTAAAGAAGAGTGCTGTTCTGTCCTTAAAGCAAACCCCTGCAAGAGGAGTCTCCTTGGCTTTATTCCTCTTTCTTAGCCTGAAACCCTGAGCAAATCATTAGGGGTTTCTGTGCCTTGCTTGTCCTAATTATAAACTACAAATGGGTAATGCTCTTCTGAGGGAAGGCTGAAAACCAACAGATCTTCACAAAGATTGTAAGCCCTGGATAAAAAATGCTGTAGGTGCCTCAAACGTCAATAGAAAATCCTCTCTGAAATAAAGTTCAAAGCAGCTGGATGTAAGAGATGGGGGGGGGGGGGGGGGAAAAAATAGGAAAGGAAAGATACTATTTATAGGATGTAAGATATTCTTTTCACTTATGAAATGCAGAAAAAAACCAGAGTTTGTCCTGAAGCCCATATAACCTAAACCAATCCCATCAACAGAGATCTCACACGTCACATGCATGGAGCTTGAGCATCCACAGGCTGGGCAGTAGCTGCACCACACACCCCTTTCTAGAATCCTATGGAAGAGCAGTGGCTGCCTTCTGCTCAGGACTACACACTCGGAGGCACACTTTCCTCTTTTCAGCCCTGGTAATCAAAGATGTAAAAGCCACGTTAGCCACGGGTTGTTTTTCCTGAGCAGGAAGGTATAGAAAGTGCATGTGAAGCACAACAAAGCTGGTTGAAAGCATGCGCCGAGCAGCCGTGGGGCAGAGGCGTGCCAAGGGGGCTCTCACCCGTGCTGCTCACCAACCAACTCGCTGTGATTGTTTGATTTTGGCTTGCTGAGACAGGTGCTAATCAGCTTCCAGATCACACTGGGGTACGTGGCAGGCGACTTGTCATTAGGGGCTGCAAAACAAGAAGCAGCTCTTGTCTCTCAATGCTCTATAGAACTGGGAACCTCTTCTGCACGCACCTGACGGTGGCTGTGAGCAGGGGCGCAGTGCCTGGCTTGCTAAGAACAAATGCTTTCCAGTGAGGGGGGGTTGCATTTTGTCTTGTTAGGTGGTCATTGAGCAAGTGCCATTTGGTGCAGGCTGATCCTTAAAAAACAAAGGGGGGTGTGTGTGTGAATGAAGTTAAAATGAGTTTTGCCTTTTGAGCAAGCTCAGAGCCTGCCCCCGCTTCATGGAACTCTTGAGTGCGGTTGGGCACGGGGGTGTTGGAGGAGTGGGAACCCTGATCTCAGATGTGAACGTTTCATTGAGAGAGGCTGGTTCTTTCCTCCTCCTAATGTAAAAGATGCACAAGGTAAAGAAGGAGATGCACAAGGCAACCTGAGTCATAGAAAGTCTGGTTTCCTGACAGTCATTCACTGCCATTCACAGTCACCTCCTGCAGTTTTAGATGGAGAATTATTTTGCAGATTCGATGAGCGATGGAGATCTGAGGTGGGGAAAGGTGCATGTGGCTTGAGTAACACAAGAACCCAGTGAGATGCCCCTGCAGAAAGTCAGAGGGAAGCTTCTGCACCCACCCAACGGCTAAAAGGGCAGCCCTGGTATTAGGCTTAAAAGCATTTCCTCTTTGCCAGAAAAGAACTAAGAAATCTGAGGAAGGATTCAGCTGATGAGAGTTATCTGGCAGGTGAACACAGCAAACAAGGCCAGCGCAGTTGTGAGCTGTCTCTGCATTCATACTCTCATGTCACCAAGCTGGGCTCATAATAAACACTCTGATGCGAGCACACATGGCACAAGGTACTTGGTTCTGGATACCACATGCCAGACAGGCTTTGAGAAATAAGAGTAAAGAGAAGCATGAAACAGAACAGTGTGGGGCTAATCCTTCTATGGAAGGACTGAAATAGAAATGCTGGGTAACCTGGCAGTGCTGTTGACAGTTTTTGTGGTATCTGATTTTCATCTGGAAAGCCTGACTTGCATTCTCATTCTGTAAGAACATCAGCATTTACTTAATGAAAGTGAGTTTCTTAAAACTTCAGGGAAGAGATTTAGATGAGATGTGAGAAAGAAGCTCTCCCCTGTGAGGGTGGTGAGACACTGGAACACCCAGAGAAGCTGCGGCTGCCCCATCCCTGGCAGTGTTCAAGGCCAGGTTGGACACAGGGGCTTGGAGCAACCTGCTCTAGTGGAAGGTGTCCCTGCCCGTGGCAGGGGTTGGAGCTGGGTGAGCTTTAAGGTCCCTTCCACCCCAAACCAGTCTGGGATTCTGTGATTCTGTGGTGCACTGTGCTAGCTTGTACTATGGGCAGCCCTGCCTGAAGGCTAAGGCACAAGCCAGTGAGGGGATGGCACGGGAGTGATTTGACAGGTAGGTGATGCCAAGGAAGTGCTGTGTGAGCTCCTCAGTTTAAATTAAACCTGGCAAAACCCCAGGAAAGGCCTTTTTGGGAGTTGAGGCCAGAGAAGTCATTTTGCCCCCCCCCTTCCCTACCCGTTCCACTTCTATTATTCTCTCTGTCACACACATGAGAAAAGGAGGAGGGTTTTGAATCATCTTTATTAATTCAGAGTGACAATAGGACACCTGGACTAGCACCTGTCAGATACGATGCAAATTAGGCCAGGAAAGCTGGTCTTGATCAGTGCAACCCTAATGAAACACTAATAGAAGTGATAATGCTTTGAGCAGTATTCAGAGGAGCAAGCTCTGCTCAGATATTGGCTCGACTGCATTAATGCAGCCCTGCTCCCATTCACAGGGACTTCCTGATGCTTTTCTGTTGCTGTTTAGTTTTTAAACAGCCAAACCTGGGACTTATTATATTTGCAAACAATGGCATCGTGGAGATGCTCTGATTTACTGCAGAGATAGAGAGGGGTGACGTTTGAAAACTTAAATTAAAGCAGGATTTGCTTCTGTTCTCTAAGGAAAGGTTAAGGTTTTGCTTCTAACTGTCACAGGCTATAAATGGCCTAAGTGTCATCTGATGGGTTTTTCTGATTGCTTTTAATCGAGGTTTTTAGGCATCATGGGGTGTAAGCAAAGAAAGGAGCTGAACGTTCATGAGTCGTTCATGAGTCGAGCAAACATCAGATGTGACTAGGATAAGAAAGAAACTGCCCTGACAATGAAGTAATAACAGGTTCTGTGCTTCCTGAGTTACGCTTTTTTATCATTGTTATTTCAATGTTCCTCATTCTCTATCTCTCATGGAGATAAACTGCTCTGCATAGCTGGATATATGCTTGCATAGGTTTTGTGAGTAGGTGGAGGCTTTTTCACCCTGCAGAGATAGTAAGTTGTCGTACTATCTATTTCATCTCCCATATGTGGCGGGGTTTTTTAACTCTATCAAGCTTCAGGCCAAATTTAGACAATGGGACTGCATTAGAAAAACTCACTTTACAATGTTCAGATCTGCAGAAAGATGGCAAGGCTGAGGCTGGGGATAGGAGGTGATCTTCCCATGAAAATGATTCCTTTTTGCTGAGTGCCTTCCCAGGAGAAAGGGATAAATGAGAAGAGATTTCATTGCCCTACCTGAGTATAAAAGACAAAGACATGGAAATGATTCTCCAAACAAAGAGAATCCTGGGAATGGACTAACCTGAAGACTGAGATAAAATGGTTTTGGTGTCTTCAGTTTCTTTGTTGATAGGACCCCAAATGCACCAAAGTGTGTTTGTGTGTAAGTGTACAAAGTGTGAAGTGTCTCGGTGTAGCGGGCACTGCAGACTTTAGAAACACGGGGCCCCTGATGTGTGTGGCTTTGGGTTTTTCTCATGACAGCTCACTGTGGGTTTGTAAATCTGGTGAAACAAGCAGGTTTAGGCTAAAGTCAGCAGTTAGCAGGGCTCCTGTTTGCACTGGGGGGTGGCCCGTTGGGTCAGCTGCAGAGGAGCCCTCACACACAGTGAACCTTTAAAAGCAAAGACAGGTCTGGGGGGGCTGACACCAGGTTTGGGGACCGTACAGGTTTAGCAGAGAGCATACTGGGTGAAATGCCTGCAAACCTCCAGCTGACACAAGCTGTATCCTCTCCCACAAAAAGCTTCATAATAATCTGTGCAGAACATCACTTTGGGATAAACACAATAATGCTATAAATACCCCAGGCCATTTCCTGTTGTTCTTACTGCAGCTTGCACAGGGTTTGTGTCTGGGTGAGGGTGTGACTATAACCCACATAGTAACACATACATTAACCTTCCTCTCTGCTCTCACTGACTGTGTTACGGGCTGGAGTGAAAATGTGGGCTTTTTCTAAAGAAATGCATCATTTATCAGTTAAGCTGTGGTTTGTTCCACTGAGCTTAACATTCATCATTGATCAATCCAGCAATATTCTTTATGTAAAGAATTTAGGGCAGCAAAATGGTCAGCTCTCGTGCTAGTGAAGCGATGAGTTGACTGCATATAGTGAGCCACGGTCACATACACTTCTCACCCCAGGTTATTTCACTTCATGCACCCTCTGAATTTTCACTCTCATAGGAAATTAAACACACCTTAGAACATGAATTGAGATCAACAAAAACTCAAACTTCCCGAAGAATGTTTAAGGTGTTGCTTGGTATTTACTGAACTGTATATTTTGTTTAAGTGGATTTGTTATTTTAGTGAAAGTGGGAGCAAAAGTTACACTTACACCTGCTTGTAAATTACATAAACACAATGAGAGGAAAGCAAACAAATTGCAGAGGGAGGCCCCTGACTTCTAGTGTATGAATTAAGTCTTTAGAGGCCTAGACTGAAAGTTCCTGTAACTACATCAGCTTTTAACCCAGCAATTTCATTCAAACCAATACTATTTTGTTTTGAAACAGCATTTGCAACGTGCTTTCTGCTACACAGAACAAACTAAAAACCTGGATTACAAATACTTGCCGAATGGCTTAGCCTTTTTGTCTAAATTAAGCCATACATTCAGGGCCATATATAAAGAAGAACTTGGGTACCTCCAAAGAAGATATTATACTGCTTAAATCTTTCAAAGTTCCCTCCTAAAGTGCAAACCAAACCCAGAATGACATTACTCCGACGTCCTAAGCTTGGGTCTGCCTTTGAAGTATGTGGTTGGTTTTAACCAGATAGTCAATCCCATCTCCATTCAGCAGCAGCAATTATCATTTCTTCCTTCAGTTTATAGGAGAAAATAGTTAAATAAGATGATTTTGCCAAGAGAGAAATCGATGAACTGAAGAGCAACTGCCCCACCTGTGAAAGGAACCAGGACCCACCACTTACCCGCTTGCTGCTGTCCCTGAGCAAAGAAAGAACCGCTCAGAAGCAGCATCATTTTTTAAGGAGATGACTGCAAACAAATTTCCCTGTGACTGTGGCCAAATGAGGCAGAGTGGGTGTGTGCAACGGGTATGTTTCATGTGAAAGGCAAGGAAGGAAATGGGAATACCAGGCAAGTATGGGGGGGGGGGGGGGGGGAGGGGCGGATGAAGGAA
>NW_009913370.1:18394-28698 GCF_000696875.1 Nestor notabilis
AAATGCTCTGCTCCTGCTTCTTGAGTTTTTACTTCTGTGCAGTTCTATATTAAGCAAGCTGAGGCAGAGAGTGGCATTTGCAAGAGCTTTAAATGAAGGACAAAATGTGTTTTGCTCATCTGATTCACATTTATGCCCTCTGGAGATGTCTCCAAAGGAAACCCCTTCGATGTCACATGATGGCTCAGCACCTAAAGCAGTGAGAATCCATATAATTGGGCTCTCAGCCTGATTTTACTGTACTTGTGCTGTTTGACCTTTAGTGAGTGATGTCTCTGTGTCTTGCCTGATCGCATGTTAAAGAAAAGCTTTTCACAGATGAGGAAAGTGGTGTGAAATCTACCTCTAAACATGACCTTTAGTATGTGAGATAAAGCAAGGCAATATTTTTACATGTTTAACAACACCACTTAAAATTTTTCTTTGATGGTACTGAAAGAATTGCTTCCTTAGTGATTAACCCTGTGGTCTTCTGGCATTCCTAAAGATGTTACATCTGCTGTGACATGAGGAAGTATCAGGGGAGAGTAGAGCATCTATAGATGCATCTATAAAGCACCAGTGTAAGATGCGTAAAACATATCTTGCCATGACTGTTGCCCAGAGAAGCTGTGACTGCCCCATCCCTGGCCAGGTTGGACACAGGGGCTTGGAGCAACCTGCTCCAGTGGAAGGTGTCCCTGCCCGTGGCAGGGGGTTGGAACCAGATGAGTTAATAAATTTGATGCAAGTTTATCAAAGCCCTATTCACTGGAAAGGCTGATTTTGACAGTTTTCTGAAGGCCCCTCTTGGTGCTTTCTCAAGTTTTCCAAGTTTTGTTTTGAAACTAGTCTTTATTTAGAAGCATAAGCCAATCACAGTATTTTACAGAAAACTGAAAAGGTTAAAACTGCAACGAAACATTCAGAATAGCTGAAACAAAATATTTCAGTTAACTTCAGGTGGGCTTCTCTGGATCATCATTTTGTCTTGCTGTCCAGCATCAGGATTGGAACACTTCTCCTGGACTCCATCATTTCCTCAGGCTATAACAATGGTATCTCACCACATTCTAGTTTTGTCCATCTCTTACTCTGTGGCCTTGAATCCTGCTTTTGCCCCTCATTTTACATGTAGAACTTTGACTTGAGTTGAACAATTTTGCCACCTGGATGGTAAATGATCCCACATCTCCCAAATACCACTCTAGTACTGAAACCACAGAACCATCTTTTCTGTGCTTCCTGTACACTTCCTCACTTGAGAGCTGAGGAAATGAGGTATGTTGTCATGTGAACATTATTAGTGTCTTTCTTTGTGTTGTGAAAGCACTAAGACAGCAGAGATAGACCATGATTAAATATGGACAAGTGTGGCAAGATGCTGGGCTCAGGAAGGAGAAAAAAGAAACCCCAACAGTCCATTCCCCCATGACATTTACAGAATATTCCTTGCACTTCCCTATCCACCTGGATATATGTGCAGGTATTGCCTGAATCTCTGAGTCAGGGCAGAACACAGCATTGGTGTTGGTTTGGGTCTGCGCCAAGGTGAGCCTCTATTAGGTTTCTTTTTTTAAGCCCTCAATTTCACTAACAAATCACGAATGGGGCTTTGAGGGGTGGTTGGTTGCTTGGTTTTGGTGTTTTCTTCTTCCTTCAGTGCTCCCATTTTCTTTAGAAAGAACTGAGCAGAGAAAGGAACAGAACCATACCTGTCTCTGAGCCAGCTAAAGACAGTGGTAAGACTCGTACCCATTGAAGTGACACCCAAATTCCTTGGGCTGGGGATAACTCTTTCAATGAAGTGGCTTGAAAACTTCCAGCCAGGCTGATGCCTATTTATTTTGACTCCTCCTAAGAGTTTTAATAGCTCATGTAGGTTCTCACTTGTGCACAGAACCCGCCGTTGCCTCTCTGTAGGGTGGCTGTCTGGTTAGCACAGTCAGAATTAAGAGGCAGGCTATTTTATTAGCCGGTAAAGCTGATTGATTTATTAGAGCAGAAATCTCTTGCTAGCTCCAACACAGGTTATTCTCCAAATGCAAACTCTATTTCATTTCACACACACCAAACAGCCCAAGTGCCTGTGGTATGAATAGGCCCCTTTGTTACCCAGCAAATCGACAAGACAGACTGTTTAGTTCATGTCTGTACATTAGCGAAGGAGGACGGGGTCTGTGAGACAGATGTGGCCTTTAATTGCATGGAAATATTAGAAGATCGTTAAGCCATTTTTGACAGGGTTTTCCTCTGACTAAGGGAGCAGAGCCTTGTTTCAGGGAAGGAGCAAGGAGCAGCCCTGTCTTGCTGGCCCCACAAATAGGACCTTGTCCTACTCCCTTACCCCAGTGCTAAACAAAACCAGAGGAGATTTAGTCAGAAGCCCCACTTTACTGCCGGAGCTGCAGAACTACATCTCAGAAAGAACTCGCTTTAAATTGCATCTGATAAAAGGCTTTTCAACACAGCTCAGGGGACTTGCCCTGGTAGAGATAAGAGCAGCCCTATCAGCTCTGCTAAGAACATGGAGATGTGCCGAGAGGCCTGCTCCTTATTTACATTAGCAAGATTTGAGGGTAAGAAACTCCTCAGCAAAAGGAAAACATACTGCAGTCACCGCAGCAAACATTGGAGGCAGTCCTCCATAGGAAAGCGACCTTTTGGGAGGCCTGGGTTTTAGTCTTAGTTTAGCTACACGCTACAATAAGCAAAGTGTTTGGTTGCTTTATGTTGGTACCCATGCTGCAAAATTAATGTAAGGGCCTCATACCTATCTGCATGGCACCTCTGAGATATTGGCTTGGTCTATTAGACACTCGGGTATCAAAATAGGAGCCTGACAGGTCTCTAATTCACAGTTACCAACTCAGAGCTAACAATTGTCATTCAAAAGCCAAACCCAAACCATCACTTCAATTGCTACACGTGGGAACTTGCTGAGGGGTAGCGTGGATCATGTAGAGATCTGAGCAAAAGCCCGAGAGGTGACAAAATTGGGACAGACTCACCCCCAAACTGGCCCTTGAGTCTACATGTTTGTAGCATCCCCTCCAGCAGAGGAGAAGGCTGGGGCGCAGAGCTAAGTGACTTACCTAAAGCCATAGCACTGAATTGTTCTGCCTGCTTTCCCTGCAGCAAAACATTCCAAACTCCCTGCCATGAACTCATTCCCTGCTCTGCTTCGCCGGGGCTGAGCCATTAGATCTCACAGGTGTGGGTAACTACCCCTGGGTGCAGACTTCTGGAGGTGGCAGTAGCAAGAGACCTTGTTTATCTAAGCCCAGCCCAAAGCCCTTCTCAGAACCACACTGATAAAGCCAACAGACTTTCAGTTAATGGTTGCTGATAAGAGATTTTGGTAAGTTTTTTGCTCAGCCTCGTAAGAGAATAAGTTTTGTTTTGTCTAGCCCTAGGATAACACTTGTTACTTCTGTGACCTCCTTCTTCTGAGGACAATGGAGCACTTGACAAAATCTGAGCTCTTTTGGGGGCAGGCATCATACGTATAGAGAAACTGAGGCACGGGGACATTAAGACAACTGTGTGTTTTCACTCACATCTTCTTGCTGTGGATTTAGCCAGCAGGCTGGCTGATTCTAGCAGATGGGACAGCAATATATACTTATCACAGAATCATAGAAAGGTTTGGGTTGGAAGGGACCCTAAAGCTCCAACCCCTAAAATGTAGCCTGTATGTTTGTCTTCAGCAATGGCTTTGCTGTAGCATTAGGCATCAGAAGCTGTTTAACCATTGCAGTGTTGGTAGGATAGCCTTTTCTCTGTGATGTTCCATATCACTAGGAAGAATAGCACCTTGTCAACTCCTTTTTGTGTTGTAGTGTTAACTTTGGGTTCTAGCCCAAGTGCCAGGATGGGATTTGGACTTTTTGTCCCGGAGGTAACAGTGATGGCTCTCCCTGAACCCTTCCAGGACTTTTCTCTTGCACTGATATTAAAACACCAGTGCTTCTTTGTAAAGAAATCAAAAGCCCCTGAGAACTTCCAGTGGTGTAAACTGGCTTTTCCTGTTCAAGTATCTCGATGGAGATTGACAAAGAAAATATTTCAGCGTAATCCTGCTGAGCTGTTTTCCTTGGAATGCCGCGAGCAGGCTTGTTCACAAAATCTCTGCTTTTCCTATAGGCGTATGCAGAAACAATCTCGTCACTGGAGCCACAGGGGCTGGGCTCGGTGCACAAGAAAAACACGGATCTGTGCCATCCCAGCGGGGTGGCAGCCCTCAGTTCCACTGCCAAGTGGAGGAGACCAGTTGGGAACTGGATAAGGAGCCAGCAGAGGCTGGGTATTCTGCAGGAGGCATCAATGCATGGCTTTATTAAGCACTCAGCTGGGCATGGATGGCATCTGTGTTTTTAACCACGATCAGTGGGCAAAGAAAATGGAAAACCTGGTCTGAGTATTGTTTCTGACTGCTCCTCTCTTGGCTGGTCTCTCTTACGAGGTTTAAACCTAATTATTTCAGACTGATTCAAGGGACTGTGGCTCCCAACTTCTGCTAAATGTGAGTGTAATTTGTGTAACTTTGGGCTCTTCTGAAAATCTCAAAATCAGGACTTGTCCAGCCCAATAATTGCCATTTTTTTCTGGTTAAGAGGCAGCGAACAGTTTCACAGGGCTCTACTAAGTGTATGCGTATGCTTCTTGGGGCAGAAATAGGTTCCTATGTGTCCTGAAACCTCCCCCATTTCCTCTTATCTCTGTACTCTCTGAGATGCACGCTTGACAACAAGCCTAAATAACCAGCTCTGGGCTGGAGCACTGAATTTATGCTCTGAGTATCATGAGCACTGAGACCCTGAACACAGATTTAATCCAAACGTAGCTCAGGGACCAAGGCCAAACCCAGAACACAAATAGACTTGAGCCCTAACACTTGAGATCTCAAGCCACATCTGGTTTAGGATTCAGCTGCAGGACTGCCTTGGACTTGTATTTGCCCTTTCTGATATAGTGTCCGGACCTTGCAATATGCACTGTAGATGTCAGTGATGGATTATGCCTTTTATTTCCTTTTGGCTGAACCTTTCCACTGCTGAGCATTCCCTAGGTAAGAGGCTTTGAGAATTGCTCTGGGCTCCTACCCCTGTTTCAGGGGAGAAGCACATACTGCGCGCTCTCCTGGAGACTCTGCTTTGATTCTTTCATGCTGTTGTTTTTCCTTAGTCTGGAATAAGTCATCTTGGGCTGAAAGTGCATGTTTTGTTCTCTGCGGATGGAAACATAACAGCACCCGATGAATGTTTCCTGATGGGCTTCCTGCGATTGTGAAGGGAATGGTGTCAGGGAACAAAACAGGATACGATTGCGGTGTTTGTGAATGTAACTGGGACAATGGTATCAAAGTGAAGTAAAAAATAATGAATGGGCATTGCTGCAGCGGTGAGTCAGAGCTCGGAGGAACCTGAAATATTTGTGTCTCTCTAAGCTGCCACCTCCCAGGCCTGGAATTCCTGGGAGAACGCTCTTTTTACAGTGCTTTGCCAATAGCAACCCAAATTGAAAAGATAGGATTTTATGGCTTGCACCTATTCCTTCATGCTTTCAAGACTCTGCTTTACATCCGTTTCCAGGGCAGGCTGTGAAAGAGGAGGCACATGGATGTGATATACCCTCCCTAGTACTTTTGGGTTTCTCATTTTACTGTTTTCCTTTTCAGGGTGGATTATCTATAGTGAAAAGATTTGATTGCTTTTTGCATGCAGAAAACAAACCCATCAGGATCATTGTATAGAATCAGTACCTCCCAAAAGCACTCCTTTGAGAGAATCGGTGGCACTATCTCAACAAGCAAATGTGGCTTATAGTGAGCTCCAGTCTCCTGAAACCAAGTGCTTGGTCAGCCTGCAAACTCCTGATATTTGCCACTGTAAAGCAGCCTCTGGCACTACATCAAGGAAAGGAGCCGGGCAGTGGGTGCTCCAGGACAAAGCTGAGGTCAGCACAGGGTTTCTGCCTAGCAGTAGGCTGCATTTATTCCTCGGGATAGGTTGGGTTTGTCAGGGAGCCAGGCTCTGAAACCATCCTGCAGTTTCCCTCCATGTGTCTTCAGCAGCAACGACCATAAAAACACTACAATAATATTTACTGGAGTGTGTATGTTCACAGTTACATCCATGTGTCTCTGTTTACAAACGCAGCTGCTCGGTTCAAGTCCGTTATTGTACAAGGCTGAGGAAAGCAAAGGATTAAAAGGAAGGTGAAGTAGCTCCAGGTGGATTTGACAGCCCAGCTCTGGGAAGCAATCACACACGTAGTGTCAAGTTATTCCTAGTGAACACGGGCAGCTCTGGAGCAGGAAAGCTGTGGGCAGAGATCAGTGGTGATACAGGACGAGGGGGAATGGCTTTAAGCTGAAAGAGGGGAGATCTAGCTTGGACATTAGGAAGAAGTTCTTCCCTGTGAGGGTGGTGGGACACTGGAACACCCTGAGAAGCTATGGCTGCCCCATCCCTGGCAGTGTCTGTGGTTCTATGATATAGGCAGAGTAAACTGGCTGAGGAGAGTGTTAATACATGGCAAACAAAGGCTCACCCATTTTCTGGAAACATGACATAGTTTGGAAAGGATCTTGAGGGCTCACACAGACCTCCCGCCTCAGCAGAGTTATGTTGATTAATTCATGGAGGTGAATCCTTTCGTACTGAACTTAGCTGCCAAAAAATGAAATCTGGCTCAAGCCATGCCAATGGCAAAGCTTTACAGCACTTTGAACAGGCTGAACGTTTACCTGCAAGGTTCAGTACTCATCCTAATTCATCTCATGTGTCTTGCTTGGCAGAACTAGGGAGGCATTCACCCAGACCTTCTAGAAATGGAAGCCAGAAGCTGTGATTGTCCCTCCTCTGCTGGTGGGCAGACACCTCATGTCTTGCTCCCAGTGTGTATCAGTACCAGCAGGGCATGGAGCACCAGAGAGGTTCAGAGTGCTGAGGAAAACCCCTATCTATAGGTGTAGTGATGTGGGTAAGCTGGGGACTGTCAGGGATGTTGCATGCTCAGCAGCACAGCTAAGGAGAGCTGCAGCACACCTACAGGATTTAGGAACTTACATGATGGGGCTGTGATCATCTATCACTTGCGTCCAGTCTCTCCAGCCTCAGATCTCACCACATTAAGAGGTCAAAAAGCCACAGCAATAATTTGGGCAGGTTCTTTTTGCTGGGTTTTTTTTTTTTCTCTTCCTCTTCTGGTCCTGTGCTGAGACTTCACAGGGGCATCTCCATGGGGCTGTCGCCCCTAAGCCTCGTTATCATCAACCCAAAGGCAGCAGCTTGCTGGGGAGGAGTCCTGTGACCTGGTTATTCCTATTTGGTATTGAGCCTGTTGGAAACAAACCAAAATAGGCTCTGAGCTGATTTATGTCAAGTCTAGACTGAGGAAAAAAGTCATTGGTCCAGATCCTAGAAACGTGTGCTTGAAGTCAAGTGCTTTTCTGAAACGTGAAGTTGAGGAGCATGATTTAATAGTTTTCCCTTTTTGAGTCAGGTTTGGGGGATGTCGAGAACAAAACAATGCAGCATTCATTTTAGCAGCTTTCTTTTACCCATTTGACGTGAAATTTCATGGAACTGGGGAATGTAAACATAAAAAAAGACACATTTCCTTATATGAAATTTTGTAAAAACGTTTTTGAACTGTCTAATTTCAGTGTGGTTTTGCTCTTTAGGCCTATCTTATTCCTGCTTTGTTTCCCCTTAGCATGAGTTACTAAGTTGTGGTTTCCCATTTGTCTGAATTGTGAAGACATGATGCTATAGTCTAAGACTGCCACGTTTTGCTTCCGTGCAGTACTCTGTGTGGAAAGTGAAAGAAAGGCACCTGAGGAAAGCTGGCGTTGCAGTTTGTGCAGGTAATTGTCCTGCTTTGTAGTCGTGAGCAAGTCCCCAACGCAGAGTAAGAGCAAAATTACTGCAGTGTAGGATGTCATCACAAGGACTAAATGAAAACCCTCCTTTATACACAAAGCAAGCCTCAAATCTGCAGAAGCTTTGACACAGTCTTAAAAGTATGCTGCTCTCTTAATCTTTACTCTTGTGGCAGCAGGGAAAGCAAGACTCTTTCTCCCCCATTCCTCCTCAGGGCAGGGACAACTCTGCAGCAGGATTACCAGCATTTGGGTTGCCACAACCTGAATACCAGCAGCTCAGCTGGTAAATGCTGTCAACACAACTGTGGTTGGTCATTGCGCAACGCTGCAGAGCTGACAGAAGAGGTACAGAGTGATGCAGTTTGGCAGTGATGGCTCTCAGCCTGCTGTTTTCACTGTAGGGTTATGATGGATCTCTGGTTCTAGCTGCAGCCCGCAAAACCTCCGCTGGAGAAACAGGCCTTAAATTGATTGTGAAGGGCATGAGATTGGATTGTGGTTGTTGGCAATAAAATGCCTATGATTATAATTTTCCAGGGGGAGTTATGTGGAGTCCCTGTACCAATCACATAATATCCTGCAAGGAAGGTGGAGCAGCATGAGCAAACCTCAAGAAAAGCGTGCTGAAAAAGCTGCAGATTCCTTTTCGGTTTGGTTAGGTGCATTGTGAAGGTTGGATAGATTGGAGTGTGGGATTGCAGTCAAGCCTTGCTTTGAGTTATCTGAAAGATTCCTGCTTGTGTTCCAATAACAGCACTGGACGAGGCTCTGTGCCTCACAGAGCATGCATGGGGCAGGGCAACAGAGCTCTGAAGGGAGAAAAGCTGTAGCTGCCCCATCCCTGGCAGTGTTCAAGGGCAGCTTTGACACAGGGGCTTGGAGCAACCTGCTCTAGTGGAAGGTGTCCCTGCCCGTGGCAGGGGTTGGAACTGGATGAACTTTAAGGTTCCTTCAACCCAAACCAGTCTGGGATTCGATGAAAAAAGGGCACAGTCAGAAGAATGCTTTGCTAAAGGTTATGCTAAAGATCAAGGGCAGGGCTGAGAATAACACTCTGCCTTCCTGCCTCCTAATTCAGTGCCCAATCCCTCCAAATTCACTGCCCCGAGATCAACACAGACTCTGCTCCTTTTTACATTTTATATTTGACTCATTTTCTCGTAAGTCTGATGTTATCTCTTTTCTGCCTGTATGAAAGGTTGGCAGCAGAAGTCTTGACTTGTAAAACTGCAGTGCCAAAGTCATTTCTCTTCAAGGAATAGATCCTCAGCGCTAACCTCAAGCCATGTGTAAGGCTGGTTGCTGCTGGCACCTCAGATTTTGTTGCTACACATTGTAGTCCTGGGCTCTTATGGTGGGTCTGTGTTCAGTAACATTGTCTTTACAAAAGTATTTCAGGAGTGATTTTGTCACAGGACTAAGACGGGAAAAAGTCACCCCTCTGCAGGTGCAGGTTGTCTTTCCATGCATAGCATGAGGGCTCAAGTATTTAGCGTTTTCTTCTAAGTCAGGCTTTGTGGAGGAGGATGAACCTTTGATCTTTAGCAATGCCTTTTAAATGTGGTTATGGCCAGAGAAGAGAATGTAAAGAGCTCAAAGTCGCTATTCAGTGAAAAGGCATTTCATGCACCTGGAAAGAGCCGTTGCTGTAGATGCTGGGTTATACCTGGAATGAAAGCTCTGACTACTGTCACCTCACCAGGTCTCGTTTCCATGACTCTTCTCTTAGAGCTGAACCCAGGGGGCTTCTAGTGGGCTTTCCTTGCCAGGAAACTTTGGATAAGGTTAAAAACTTGAACTTTTAGGGGCTTTGTCCAAGGCAAACCTCTAGAGGTTAGTGAGGACATTAGGATATCCTAGGGGCTAGGTCTGTTATTAGCACAGTCATTGGTGAAACAAAGACTGTGTTAGGGACTGTGAATGGGAAGGACATCGAGGCAAACGACGTTTCACATATGTTTGCATTGCACAGTTGCCCCTGGTTTTTACCTGGGGGTTGTTTCTCAGATCCGTTCTGTTCATATATTGGTTCGAATGTCCTGCCCAATTCATTAAGTAAGTGAAAACTTCTGCTAAAGCTTGCATGCCATCTCCATGCCGCAGTAAGGAACCAGGATAACTTGCTTGAAGCTTCAGTGGACTGTCAATCCTTCCCACTGTGCGACTAGAAGGACAGACTTGGCTTTTCTGCAGCACCCAGGGGCAATCAAAGCGTACCTCACCTTGCTGCGGTACTTAGACCTAGCACCTGGGTCTAGATGGCTCCTGTAAAAGAAGTTAAATCTGCCAATTCGACCTCTTGTAACTATAATCTGTTATTAATAATGGCCATATCTCACAGCCAAGGGATCCAGAGGTGCGTGCCAGCTCTATGAGAGCTGTTTCTGTGTCGCAGCAATGGGAGCCTTTCATCTGTGGTGGGTCAGGAGTGGCT
>NW_009913370.1:28724-30741 GCF_000696875.1 Nestor notabilis
AGCCTGGGGCTGTGCTTCACAGCGCGTTGAACTTGCCTATTGCTGCGCTGCAAGCTGCCATAGATGGGACTTGCCACATTTATGCCAGGAATGTGATTAAAAACTGGAAAAACTGAAGCTAGCCTATTCCCAGAGGCAATATAATGTAACGTATATGCCAGAATAATACACACAAGACCCCTGTCTCAGACTCAGTCTGGCCAGCTCAAGGACACAGCCCAGGAGGCAACAGCACAGGGGAAACCCTGGCGAGCCGTGGCCTGTCTGGTTAGGTTATGTTAGCACCTTTAACACCTCCATGTGTTTTCCCAGTTGCCCGTCACCAAAGACTTACATAGCTCTTGATTCCAGGGGATAGATTCCAAGGGGTAGACATTTGCCCTCTGGTATTCAGTTTAACTGTTGATCTCTTCCTCAGCCAGAGCTAAAGCCAACCACTTCCTGAGCAGACTAGTCCTTCAAACTGCAGCCAGCCAAGCAGATAGTGAGTACAAGGAAGGTTGTACACGGTCTGGGTCTGCAGCCTGAAGCTCTGGCAGGGCCACGCAAGCCCTGTCCTCCTCCAGAGAGGTAGTCCTCATTGCTAGGACCTTATCTAAGTGGTGCCCATACTCCGACCCTGCCAGCTAAAGCCTACGCGTTGCTTGCCACCCCTTTGTTTCTCACTTGAGCCCTAGTTGTACGCACCACAGAGAAGCTGATTGCAGCAGGGGCTGGCATCGCGCCACCCAATTTCCCTCGCATGCAATCAGCAGTACTTGCTTGCTATTTGCATGCAGGACCCTGCTGTAAGCAGGTGTTGCAAGCTGCTATCTCAACCTGATCTGCTCTATGGGTGTCTTCAGCTCCTCCAGAGCCTCCAGTCTGCAGCTTACGTGGCCGTAACTCACTCGGGGGTTTAGTCCAAGCCGTTCCTGGTTCAGTGGCTGCTTGAGCGTGCCCTGATGGCAGCCATCAGGTTTGAATTTCTTGTCCTGTGTGCCACAGGGTTTTAAACGCGGGTCTGGCTGCATTCAAGAAGCAAAATGCTCCCTGCCTGGCAGGGACGTTACCATGATCCCCATTAGCACCAGTTGCTGCTGTAGGCAGGGCACTGCGGCCGCTGCTCTGGCTTCCAAGGAAGATCCGTATCTGAGGAGGCAGACTTCTCCATCAGATATGCTGTATATCAGAGAAGTGTGTACTTGCTTGTGTATTTAAAGATGTACTTGGATGTAGATCTAATCATTGATCCTAGACCAGGGCTGTTCTTTGGGGTGGGTTGTTTTGGGGTTGGGGGGGGCGGAAATGGCTTTAGGCAGAAAAAGCGTTTTCCCAGCTGTTGTTTTCCTAAAAGCCCCATCTTTGTGTGTATTTTTAGACTGGAAATGGCCAAACCCGAACATTTTAATACTTTATTTCATGAATTTGCAGAGGTACTTATGGTTTCCTTACCACTGACCAGTAAGATACGTAGCTGAGACTGGGTCTAGAGTCGTAACTCAGTCCAGCACCATGGGTATTTGAGGTTCACCTACCACCTCCTGCCGTAGTGTGGGGAACCCCACCTTTTTTGTACTGAGAGGAAGCGAGACTTACAGAAGATGTGTCATTTAGGAACCCCTGCCTGACATCCTGACTTCAGTCAGTCAGAGAAGCAGCAGGTCTTACCTCTTATGGAAAGGCTTGCTCTCTTTTAAGAGCCATCACCAGAAGATCTTGTGCTCTTGTTCCTTTCTACACAGGCCACATTTGTAGCCTGGAGATAGTCTCAACCTCTGTAAGGAGTTCGGACATGAGGCTGTGATCATACAGGCTTGCATCACATAGAAATTTTACTGCTTAAGCTCACTCTTGTTATAGCAGAAGAAGCTGCTGGAGAGGGTGGACGTGGTCTGAGCTCCTCGTAACCTGCAGCATTAGGCAGTAGGGTAAAAGCTCTCCTTTGTGTTGTATAAAGGCTGTGTCCATCTCTGTTCATCAGTGTGAGAGGTTGCTCACAAGAGTTTTACAGCAGACTCTGTGACTTCAGCACGAC
>NW_009913370.1:30772-32445 GCF_000696875.1 Nestor notabilis
TTCCTCTGAATTCAACATTAGTCAGGCCCACTCACATTCTAGCCTTACTTGGTTTGGTTAAGTGATCTCAGATCCGGGCTGGAAAAGTGCTGATGTTTCTAAATGCCGAGCACTGACCCGACTCTTTCCAAGTGGGTTAATTTCAAGCTGAGAGGGATTCTCATGTTTACCCAGTAGACTCCAGCTATTGACATATTCTGTGATGATATCATGAGCCTGGTAATATCTGATTCGCACTTAGATGCTCGTGTAATCGGAGGATTCCAGCAGCTGCACTGTTCTAAGAATTTCTGTTTCCCTCCCTGGTTATGGAAGCATTTGCAATCCTTTATTGTTTCTAAAAGCTCGTGATTTGGGCTGTGTCTTGTGACTTTTGAGCACTGAGGGTTTAGCAGCACACCAGCTTTCAAAGCAAAGACAGGGTCTGGATGTTCACGGGTAACCCACCACTGCACACACATCAGTGTTAGGGGTCTTTTGAATGCTCAGTCTGCAGGGTAGGTGAGTCTGTTGTTTCCTTTGTTTTGGTGGTCTGCTCCATTAGCTCGCATTAAAGTCGTGTGTGCTTTTAGTTTGGGAGGTTCCTCGTTCAGTTTCTGGTTTGCCAGCCATAATGGCAGCTGTGTTGTGTGCGGTTAACTCAGCTCCGTAAAGAACACGCAGACCTTGTCAGATGCACTTTGAATAAGGCAGGACTGTGCCAAAGCCTTTATGAGCCTGGCATGCTTCATTTAGAAAACCCAAGCACATCAACAGGAGGAAATTGATAGTCAAAACTTTTTGTTAACATTTGGAGTTTCTGCAGGGAAAAAAAACCCAAAAAGGAGAACGATTTCCTGTTTTTAAGCATTTCTAGAAATGCGCAGTTTGGTAACTCACCAGTCCTACACTTCCCACAAAACAAACAGAAAGTGTCAAGTAATGCATTCTTTATCCCACCACTAACACCCATAACTCTGACCTGCACTGCCTGCTTCTCCTTCACTAGTAACCTCAAAATACAAACACCACACACAACCCTTTGAAAGAAGATGTATAGACCTTCAAGTGACACTCCAGAGCTGTTCCATGCTGCACATCTCTGGTTGGTTTTGGACCAGCAAGTGCGGGCAGGTGGGCAGGTAACTATGAAAGCTGCTTACAGCGAGCAATGAGAATGGTACAGCACCCAGCAGCCACTTTTCCTCTTTGCAGAAGTCAAGTTAACCTTAATTCCTGCCCCACCCAGAGCAGTGCAAAGCAACCCACTGGTTTTGCATAGGGGTTAATGGACCCCAAAAGATCTGATTCAATCCGCAATCCTGGCAGATGGCAATTTCAGACAGCGCCAGGCAGCTGTGGGGCCCTTGCAGGTGCTCACCAGCTCAAAGAGAGACTAAGAGTGGAGTTACTGGTTTAGTCATGGTTCTGAGCCCTTGTTCTTCTTTCTCCTCAGGAGGCTCTGTCGGTGGTGAGCGACGACCAGTCCCTCTTTGACTCCACGTACGGCGCTGCCACTCACCTCCCCAAGGCAGACATGACAGCCTCAGGGAACCCTGACTATGGCCAGCCGCACAAAATCAACCCTCTGCCTCCCCAGCAGGAGTGGATTAATCAGCCCGTCCGGGTCAATGTAAAAAGGGAATATGACCACATGAATGGATCGAGGTAAGGAGCTTTCCACATCTGCTGAA
>NW_009913370.1:32476-65611 GCF_000696875.1 Nestor notabilis
GCAAAGCCGGAATCGTCCACTCGTGCTCTTGTCCTGCGTGTCAACACTCCGCTCTTTGTGTAGGACCACATCCCTGGGAATGTCACTCATGTTTTAATGGCCTGCAGGTCTTGCTCTCGCAGTTCTGCAGCATGCAGCCCTGCCAGTCTCCATGAATGCTGCACAGACTGGGACAGGACAGAGTTCATGCTGCAGACACTGCTGTAAACTACGCATTTCAGCACTTAGTTCAGCATCCCACAAATGCTCCATGGAGATGGAGTCACGCACTAATAGGTGGCGTTTATAGCAGTACTTCAGGGTGAAGCTAGCGAAAGGGCACTCTTTATTGCATCTCTGACTAGATTTGTGCTCCACTAAGGCAGAAGCAACCATAGGAAACTGGAGAGCTATATGATGGAGAAAGGGAAAAAGAGGAGACCAAGGTCCTTCATGGCAGCCTATGAGGTGTAACAAAACAAAAGGCACAATACCCATGTCTTCTGTGTGAATATGTGTGACCAGTGGTGAAACAAGAGAGTTCAGGAGGAGATATGAGCATCAAGGGCACACCAGTTATGGTGTATCCTCTACAGCCAAAGATGTAGGAGGTCTGCTCCCCATCATTTGTAGTTAGTGCTGAGGGAGATGGATCATCTGATAAAGACTTTAAAACATTTTATTATCACAGGTCAGATTGTCTCTTCTAGAAATATTTTTACATGTCCAAAGCCTAGGAAAAAAAAGTCACCTTCTTGGACAGAATTTTAGGTGCAGAAATTTCTTTTTTAGCATTAGTTTTAGAGTTCCTTTTATTTTTAAATTTGATTTTAACTTCAAAGTCACAAACACCTCTAACATTTGTACAAGGACAGTTAAACAATTGAGGGCTTTTCTGCTTTAAGTTTCGCTTAGGGCTTCTGCAACAGCCTATTTTTCTTGTTTCTGAGAACCCAGCAAAGTGCAGAGTTTGAAACAGAAAGCAGCCTTGCACTTTCAGACTTCTATGGTGAGATGCTGGTGTTAAAGACTTCAAACAGCGGCATGTTTTTTTCCCTAGTAAGTATACAGTAGATGCTGATTTTACTACAAGATAAAGGTCTTTGTGGCAGTTGGTCTTTGATGGTGTTCATGGTCTGAATTTGGTCTTGCCCTGGTTGTGCCTCGGGGTTACTTCTGGACTTCATAAGAGCTACATGGATTGTTGCACTAGTGTTTCCAAGCTTAGGATTGAGGCTGAAAGATGGGAAAATTAGTTCTTTCTGGAAAAACACTATCCCTAGATAACACAGGCTGTCCTTCCATTGTGGTCTTTGTGTTACAATTTCCTCATCTGCCCAGAAAGAAAGGGAAATAATACCACTTGGACAAACTGCTCCATTAACAACTGTAAATGCTCTGATGCCTATGGAGAAAGGCCTTCCAGAAGTGTGTTTAGAAAGAAAAGGAAGTTTTCAGAAAGGAAATCCTTCTTTATGGGCTTACTCACGACTGCAAGATTCTTAGGCAGAAACCAAGTGTCCTCAGTCTCTGTAAAAGAGGGGCAACAACTTCTCAACCTAGTAGAAAAAGACTGTTTTGAATGTCAGAAGCAAGCACTGAAATAGTTTCTAACCTTGCCTTTTGATAACTTGTTGGCACAAGAATTCCAATCCACCCAAGAAATGAGAACATTCATCTGACTTATCCATCCTCTCCTCTTCATGGCTAAAACTTTTCCCTTTTCCCTCATGTCCATCGCAGTTCATTGTTAGGGGTTGGACCACTCCAGTTGCTTGTCCCTCTGCCTATCAGCTGCCTGGCAAAACCATCTGAGAGGCAAATGCCAACCTCAATACAAATGAACTCCAAGTGCAGACTGAATAACAAAACCTCTTCTCCCTCCCTCTCTTTCTGCCTCTCCTCTCTCTTGTTTTTCAAGCACGCTCTCTTAGCGGGTTCCAGCTGCCTCATTAGAGGGAGCAGCCTTTATTCTGTGTTTCACCTGTATTTGAAGCATTTTCTGCTTGTTGAGAGAGTGGTTTATGTACTCTAGGGAGTGATAAAGCTGTAGGAAAGCGGACAGTGGAGGGAGCAAGGGACAGTGTCCAGCTTCTCTTCTTCTTAGCAACTAGAAGCAGGTCTGACTGCCATGAGGTATAGTGTGATGAGTTGGTTTGGTCCTCAGAAAAGTGAGAGAAGGAGTCTTTGAAGAACCTCTCCAAGCCTGTTTTGAAGGCTAAACAAAACCTGCTAGTGCTAAACAACATGGAAACCCTGGCCAGCTTTGTACCCCATGTCAGGTTTTCCTGGTTTACTCCAAAATTGGAAAGAATATTCCAGATAGCTGCATACTGGCTGTGTACATGGGATGTTCAGGCAGTGGCAGGGGTCTATGTTTTAGGGCAGAAGATGGGACTTGCAGTGTGTGGCCTCAAAATCTGCTCTTGCCTTTAGAGACAGCCACTTGCTCAGAACAAAACTCAGTGCTGCACTTGTGTTTCAGAATGATCAGTGTCCAAACACAAGACAGTTAAAATCCAACGTTGAAGAATTAAAGTCTTTGTGCTTCTTTCATGCCCTTAGTCATTGGGAAAGGGAAATGGTCTTGTATTTGTAGCAAACTAAAAGTAGAAGTCCATCTTTTCCATGGGTTCAGATACCATCTATCTCTCCGTGCATCCATTCGGGAACTGGAAACGTGGTGTGCAATCCTTATTCTTTGCTGGGTTTGTGTCTCTATTTTATAGCCCATTCAGGGAAAGATCTGTCTCCTACACTGTACAGTTCCCAACAGACTAGGCCTGGATTTCTCTTGGGCACTTTAGATGCTTTTGTGATAGAAATACAATAATTTCTATTTTTAAAATCAAAAAATTGTTCCCATTTTAAATTCCGATTAATAGTTAGAAACCCCCTGATTAAAGTTTGCAGATTCTTTGGAGACATTCTCTTGCTTCAGAAGGTTAAAATAATTCTCAGGTTCAGGGATGTCGGAAACGTTTTTATGCTCCAAGAATGTGCTCAAAACAAAACAAAGGGACCATCTATGATGTCGATAACAAAAATCCCCTTTAAGCAGCATGTGAGCCCTCTAGTGGGATCCGCCGGGTTGTTCCAGTCCCCAGCAGCCTGTTTGCGTTTACCTGCATGTGATAAGCATGATTCCTTTAGACCTGACTGAGCCTCTGTGCTTTCCTCATGCAGCTTGACTTGACCTGTCTGTCTTTTCCCATCCTTTCCACCCTTCTTTGTGTAGACTTAGTGGTTTTCAGTGTGAACCTTCTCCTGAGGCATTCCCAGAGTGGGATGAGAAGCAGGTTAAAGCGTGGTTAGATGCAAGTTTCGAGGAGCTGTGGTTCTGCCCTGATGGCTCCGTTCCCTGCATGTAAGAGGGAACCACAGGCAGTATCACAGTATGTCTGTTCTTACTTCCTTCACTGGAAAAAAACCCCAACATTAAAATCTAATTTCAAGGGTAAAGATTAAAGCTGAGGTGGCCAAATGGGGCCTTACACTGAAAGTGGCAACTTTAAAAAGAATAAAAGGTGGAAAGGCAGGAGGGATGAAAGGATAGGAAGAAAGGGATAGAGAGAGGGAGGAAATATCACACTGACCACAGCTGAGGCTGGTTCAGAAATCACTGGCATCCCTTATTTTGCTCCTTTGAATGAAAGCTAAAGGTGATTCCTAGACAGAAGCCCTGTCTAGGACAGTGATTGTTTTCTTTCCAGGTATCTGGAACAGGGCTGGAGCTTTACAGAGGATTTATTAGTCAGTGCCAGGCTAGCTGCTTGTCCATTTTGGCCAGTCTAGAGTAAACTTTCTCAAAACACCAAGCTCTTGGCATCCCCAGAGACTGTTACTGGAGCTGCTGGAATGAAGAGTCTTTGGAAGGACAGTAGGAATGAGTCCTGCTTCATGTTCCTTGGACTCTGTCACTGCCACAGTGAATATACTTAAGAGATCTTGTGAAAGCAGCTTATATCCATTTATCTTATTTATTATTTATCCACCTACGTTTTCTGCCAAGTACCTGAGGAAGTCCAGCGTGTACAGTCACTTGAAATCCAAGTGTGAAAAGGCAAGGATTAATCTGGTACCTGGAGCACATTTAATGTCCTTTATGATTAACTGAGTGGCTTCTCTTGCCACAGTAGTGCATCAGGGTCTGCTAAGGGCCCCTCAGTCCCTAAAACTTCTTTTCAGATCTGTCTTTGATACTTTTTTGTCCGATTTTGGCTGCTGAGACTTACAGAGCAAGGCAGAGGATGGGCAGGGTCCTAACTGCCAAGCCAAGAGTCTGCAGAATGAAAAACCATCACAAAACCACTGAGGAGATATCTTACAGTGTTGGTGTTATTTCTGTGACTCTGCTGTATCAGTCATGTGCAGAGAGAGCAGAAACAGCCAAGGTCCCTGTGGGCTTTGCATGTGTATCATTTCATGCCACTGGAAATCATGCATACTCCTAGGCAGATAGGCTTTGCAGAAGATGTAATTATCTGAGAGTCTGGATATATCCTATAGTTTGGCATGAGCATTATGTGGCCTTGAACACTGCCAGGGATGGGGCAGCCACAGCTTCTCTGGGCACCCTGTGCCAGCGCCTCAGCACCCTCACAGGGAAGAGCTTCTGCCTCAGAGCTCATCTCAGTCTCCCCTCTGGCAGGCTAAAGCCATTCCCCTTGTCCTGTCCCTACATCCCTTGTCCAAAGCCCCTCTCCAGGTCTCCTGGAGCCCCTTTAGGCACTGGAGCTGCTCTAAGGTGTCCCCTTCAGGAGCCTTCTCTTCTCCAGCTGCCCCAGCCCAGCTCTCTCAGCCTGGCTCCAGAGCAGAGCTGCTCCAGCCCTCGCAGCAGCTCCGTGGCATCCTCTGAACTCGACCCAACAGCTCCACATCCTTCTTGTGTTGGCCCCTGAGGTGAATGCAGGACTGTAGTGGGGAGTAAATACTGCATATCTCAACAGCGAGGGTTATTTTCCAGGGAAATCAACTACAGAGCAGGGTGGTGAGAGTGAACCCCAAAAGAAGGACCTGAGGCAGCAGCAGGTCATTGTGCCGGCGCTGCCAAGTGCCTACTGTTGTGTCCAAAGGAGGGAAAACTTCATCCCAAAGGCAGGTGGGAATCCATATGCGGGGCTGTGTGTGTGTGTTCAGGTCTGCCCACACCATTTAATGTCACAGCTGGTCTCCAGGGAGGCCAGGCGAGGAGGTTGGTCACCTCCCAGGCACAGCGAGCACTAAGCCCAACAGTCTGACACCTCAAAGCACGGATGCTCTCGCCGTTTCACTGAGTCTTCTCAGGACAGGCTGTACCTCGGGAAAGAATAAGATCCTCTGTGCTGCTCCAGGGCGTTTTCTTTGCCAGTACAGGCAGCATTTAACACCTGACACGGAGTATTTGAGCAGAGAGCTAGAAATGATCACATTCCCTGTGAAAACCCCGGTGTCCCTGCAGTTGCTCAGACTCTCCTCTGGCTGCCACGGGGACATTAAAACTTCAGCAGTTTGCCTCTCTGAAGGCGGATTTTGGTTCCCTGCCTGGAAAAACAGTAGGCGAAATAGTAAAACCTTAAATTCGAACATGTGTAAGTTATACATCTTATTTCCATTTTCAAGCAACATTCCCTCAGTAAGACATGAGGAAAAAATTACCATCTGCCTCAGAATATCTCGGTGGAGCATTTATCTCCCAGCCATGATAACTGAATCTCGGTAATTTCTCCCTCTCCCTCCCCCCAATTCAGATTAAGAAACAAATTTGTTGAGTGTCCAACCGTGGATGTTTTGCCAGCTGAACTCAGAGGGTGGGATTTGGTTGTAGTTCTTACCCTTCAACAAATGCTTTCCCCCCCAAGCCACTTTGCTGCTGGCAGAGAAGAAGGGTGGCTGTGCCATTCAAGAGGTGGACTCAACTGCACTGGATCTGGGCTCGCTTTGCCTCAGGGTTGCACACTAATGCACCCTTGTAAAGGTGAGGGCAATAACGCTGCCCTTCCCTGGTGCCTTCTTAACGTGCTGTGTGCATGTGGCAGGCTGGAGACTGGTGTTCTAAGTGATCTCTAGAGCTAAAAGCATGACTTAGTACTGCAGCTGGAGAAAAACAAAATCTGTGCTCCCTTTCTGTGGTTTGGAGGCTCGTAATTCTCCCAGAGCAGGACAGAGAAAGCCTCCTGCTTGCCAAGGGGCTGCGTGTAGTCCAGGTCTTAGCACAGTGCCACCTGAGTTGCTAAATGTTCCCTCCTCACCACTCCATCACCTCAGAAGTAAAACTAGGGCCAGAGTCCTTTTTGCACACCGCTTCTGTGGTCTGAAGTCCCTGACTCATGCCTAAGGCACCTAAGCTTTGTGGATTTCCTATCCAAGTAGCAGACAAGCCTGGGACTGTTTCACTGCTCAGAACAGACAAGATTCAGCCCTGGATAAATGACTCTTGAGTTACCATGCTAATATGATTGTATTCTCCTGCAACGACCCTGTCATTTTGGTGGGGGTGTTTTGTGGTCTTCATTAACAAAATAAAGGGAGGGGGTATCTTTATCTATGATTAGCATATGTGTCATGAGGTGGGAAGTAACAGCCTTCCTGTCACTTCATAGGCTCTGCAGAAAGAAGGTGTGCAGGGCTGTTTTTAACACAATGCAAAAGCAATATGGTCCAACAAGAGTTCCTAGGAGCATCAGGGTGTATCTAAACGGATGCTAAAATGAAGCTGAGCAATAAAGAATGAAGGGGGAGTGAGGACGTAACCGATAGACCAGGAACTTGCCATTTCCATAACCCAAACTTCCTTCTGCTACAGCAGGGATGAAAGGGGCGTAATAATGATGGGTCGTCTGTTTCCTTTTGCATTTCAGGGAGTCCCCCGTAGACTGTAGTGTGAACAAATGCAGCAAGCTCATCGGAGCAGGGACAGAGTCCAACCCCATGAGTTACAGCACCTACATGGACGAGAAGAACGGGCCTCCTCCCAACATGACCACCAACGAGAGGAGAGTCATTGTCCCAGCAGGTACCACCACCATCGAAGTCTTTGTGTCATATTTCATTGCAATATCCAGCTGAACAGATAGGGCTTGTTTATCCACTCTCTGAGGAATGCTCTTTCTTACAAACCATGTAAAAAGTAAGGAAAATGCAAGAGTTTCTGGCTAGTAGGAATCACAGAATCCCAGCCTGGTTTGGGTTCATCCAGCTCCAGCCCCTGCCACAGGCAGGGACACCTTCCACTAGAGCAGGTTGCTCCAAGCCCCGTCCAACCTGGCCTTGAACACTGCCAGGGATGGGAATTTTCCTGTGTCCCAGTATATGCTCTACATTAAATTGGAATAAGAAGTGGATGATTAGTGCTGCTTCTTTTTCCTTCTTTTTCTTTTTTCCTGGGCTGAAGTGTTGTTTTGGTGTGTTGAACCAAATCCAACTCCTGTCATGTGTTAGAGGAGAATCTGCTTCCTAGGACATGTGTAGTATGATCAAAGAGGCAAGAATAAGCATGAAGCGGACCCAAATTCTAACTCCCATGGTGCTCTGCAGGATCCAGATGCACTTTCATGTCACATTGATTCAAAAGGAGCTCTTTTGTTTGCTTTTTTTGTTAGAAGGAGAAAAACAGAAAAAACATATATAGCAGGAGCTGCATTATCCTTCCAAAACTTGTTCCACAGAAACATTCCTGTGCAGCTCTCTGTTTGTATGTTACATCCGCATCTGCTGTCTGCAATTGGCAGGATGCATTTGATGCATTTGGATAGTTGAGGATGAGAGCTGCTGTGGCAGGCAAGTGGTGAAGTCTGAGCCTGGAACAAGAGGGATTCTTTTCCCTGCAAAGGTTATAAACACCAGAGATAGAATCAGGCTAGCCCAGGAACTTTACAGCGAGGGAGATGCTGTAAGCCAAGCCCTGTACCAGAACATCCACTGCTTTCATGGGGTGCAGCTTTTCTCACCCAGTGTTGTGAGGGTTTCACCAAGGATTGTAGCTGATTCAAACAGATGTTGGCAGAAAGAAATGTACTCGTGGAATTTAGCTCTGTTTTCTGATCATGGCTTGACCACGAACAGATGACAATTCCCAAGCATTTGGTTGCCATTTAGGATGAAAAGGAAAAGCTTGAACTGAATGTAGTGAAGAGAAGGCAGTAAAAGATTGACAGGAAATCTCAAAGTGGCATTTAAGCTGTTGTTAGGATCTGCTTAGAGGGACTGGCTAACCAAATTGGTGACAGTATGAGATGTGTTTTCAGCATCACGTTGCCTAGAAAGGTGTTAGCTGATACCAACTAGTCATTATATTATTAAGGATGTTCAAGAGGGAACTTCCATCCTGCTCTTTAGCATGCTATTTATGCATGTTTGAAAAGACCAAGGGTGAGATAATATTTAGCACTGTTGTTGAAATAGGAGAAATTCCTTTTAGTGCCCTCAGTGGAAGAAAGAGTTTAAAATCCCTTCCTTGAAGGAAAGCAAAAAAAGGAGGTTTTCTCTCCCCATGGGCATATACAAATCAAAACTTTGAGATCCTTGTGAAACAGCAGTGATTTACCAGACTTTGGAAGACAATAATGAGCGTGATCCCAGATCTCTGGCTGCAGGATATGAGGCCAAATTCATCCAAGAAAGGCATTGGGAAATTTTAATATAATCCAGAGTAAAGATTTATAGTGCATTAGGGTGAAGATAGGCAAGAATAATGTCACATTAGGCTTGCAATAGTAATAATAATGAACTCTAAGCCATGTTTCAAGAAGGCAGCTTTTCAGAGACTGTTCAGTGTCTTTTGCAGTGATAAACAGGCTGAACAAATAGCTGCAGTTCAAAAGTGTTTGCTTAAAGCGAGACCACAGATTCATTTTGCCATCCAAATGCTGAGGGTTTTTTTTCTTTTCAAAACTGAAGACAAATAACTCTTTCAATTAAAAAAAATAAATAAATAAAAAAAGAATCCCCCTTGAATACTTGCATTGTAAAATTTGCAGTCTTTTGCCAGTGCTTCGAAAGCAGAATTCAAATCAGCCATTGCCAAAACATGGAGGAAATCCATCTTTCTTTCCCAAAGCAAAGGTGTGGGGTTATAACTGCCATGGTTAGAATTTAGCATTAAGCAGCCCAGGAAATGTCAGGGTTCTAATTTCAATATTCCTTGGTCTTACTCTCCATTTCAGGCTGTTATTCCAGAACTCAGGTGCTCAGGAATGCACCAGGTATAGCCACTACCTGATCTTTTCTGTCAAGGGATCCCTGCAGCCCAAGCACACGCAGTTTACAGTCCTGGGCAAAGGAACTGCTTTATATACTGTAAGATGTGTGGCAGAGGCATTTCTTGTCCCTCCCCAAAGCACAGTCTCCCAGGTACATGTTTCTGCTCTGTTGTCTCAACTGCCTCAGGACCTGAGGTGTTGGAGGTTTATGTGAGAGGAATGTACCAGCTGTGATGGACAGATCAAACATCTCCAAAGTTGAAGTGTGCCTTTGCAGTCCTCTCCAGCTGCAACAGAACATGAATTTGCAGCTTAAGTTTTGAGATGGGATCCATGAGGAGAAGCAGCACAGGAAACATCTGAAAGTGTAGATACGCTCTGAAAATGACTCTGTAAAATGGTATCGTGGCACAAATTCTCGCTGGGACTTTCTGATCTGATGCTCTTTGCAAAACCCAAAGGATGAGTTCTTTTTTTAACCACTGATGCAGCAAACCGTCACCATGGGGTCTGAAACTCCAGCCGGGTTCAATCTCTCTCGTACGTCACCGCCACTAATAAAGATTCCACAGCTGGAGCTTTGCTGACAGTTGATAATGATGCATGAGACAGTATAAAATCCACATTGCCCTCCAATAGGTTTTCCAGGGCTAGCGGAGGTAGGACTGTGTTCTTGTCAGCGGGGTGAACATTTGTGACTCAGAGATACATGGCAAGCTGTTCTGTTTAAGCAATAATATTCTTCCTTTTTCAGAGTCTCTTTGCTGACCATAAATACCACCATCCTCAGACTTTTAAATGCCATCTGTCGGGACTTTGTAATGTGCTTGTGAAGGATGGTGTGACTTATACAGCACTGATGTCATTCTATAGCATTGCAGAACCAAAGCTGTGACATACCCTTTCACAGGGATGAGTTTGCTTTTGGAAGCTTTATTCCAGAGTGAGAAAAGTCACAGTCAAATGTCACTAATATTGTTCCCAAGCTTAGGTATGAGAGTCAGGCAGGTGGAAGTCAATCAAAAGAACTCACCAATGTGATCAGTTTAAGTGCCTTAAGTCTTATTATAGCACAGTACTTGTTCATCTTGGCAAAATGCATTGGAATCAGTAAATTAAATACATTTGGTTGTGGAAACAATGGTTAATGCCTTCACTGGGCTACAGTGAGTGCTAGAGGCTTGAGGCTTGCATATAGCATTACTACCCTTTGTACTTTCCTGCCAGATCCCACCCTATGGACCCAGGAACACGTGCGCCAGTGGCTGGAATGGGCTATAAAGGAATATGGATTAATGGAGATTGACACCACCATCTTTCAGAATATGGATGGCAAGGAGCTCTGCAAAATGAACAAGGATGACTTCCTTCGAACCACCTCCCTCTACAACACAGAAGTTCTGTTGTCTCACCTCAGTTACCTCAGGGAAAGTAAGTATTGCCTTGACATAGCCCAGCCCTAGCGCGACACACTGAGAAGCTGTATTAAACTCCTAGAGGTCTTCCTGCAGGATAAATAGCAGCAAGGGTGAGGAAGAAAGAACATAGAAAGGCAAGCAGAGAGAGCAAGCAAGGAAAGGAGGAGTAAAAAGTGGCTTGGAAATTTAATTTTAACTTAGATGGAGTTACTGGTGCTATCAGGGAGGTGAAGAACTGAGCAGGACTCTTAAGAAGATTAGATAGTCTTACAGATAATAAAACCATCTGTAGCTGTGTGATAAAAATTCATAGATTTGCTATGGAGATTAAACCAAACATTAACTGATGTGTCATGTGCAAATTATCCCAAAGCTTTGCAGTTCGAGGGCTGTGCACTTTCCCCTAAGGCTTCTGGTAAACACTGCTTCAAAACAGGACCCACAACTGGCTGGAGTTGGGGGTTTTCTGTGTTTCTGGAGGCCCAGATCTACTGAAAAGAGTTAAAAATACAGGAGCGATTCCCTAAATGTAAATGTGCTGAAGCAGACTTTGTGCAAACTGCCTAGTACTCAAAGAACAAGTTTTGCTGAACCTCCTTATTGCTGCTCTCTGCCCCATGCTAGAGTATGCCATATTAAGCCCTTAAGAGAGAAGCTGTGAGCTGCCTCCTCTTCATCTGTAAAATGGAGGTAAAAGCATTTCCTTTCTTCATTAAGGTGTGCTAGGGATGATTGTGTTATGATGAGGCCAGAGAATTAGAGCTAAATGCTACATGCTCCAACATTTTTTGAAGTGAAACAGCTTTTGTAGGAGTATAATTACTTGAGGACTGAAAAATCAGGAGGAAGCGCCATAAAGCAAGGTAGGAGGGCAGGGAGGGAAAGGAAAAAGTCTATTTTCTCCACTGAGCAATCAAATTGTGATGTAAAAGCCACGGAAGATGTCTCCATCTGGCCAGTGCAATAAAGCAGCGAGGCAGCATTTATTTAGGGTGTTTCTTCAAAGCTTTTCAGCACTGCCTCTGCTAAAATTAGTGGGAGTTTTATAGATGACAGTGGGACAGGAGTTAGATCACAGATGGGTGCCTCTGGAAGCCCCACCTTTATTTTTTTGGAGGAGTTGAGCCAAGGAAATGATTCACAACAAATAACCCAATTGTTGGACGTGAACAGTTTCTGTCCCTTACGACTTCACCAAAAAATCATTTCCCCTCCAAAATGATTTGCCCATTTCATCCTGTTTCATCAGCGAAGTGTTCACAGACCACTTTGAGGTGATTGCAGATACAACCAAACCTCCTAACTAAGGTTTGCATACAGAATTACACACTTCTATGGGAAATGGCAAGGCAGTTCTTAAAGTCAGCACTGCTTTGGCCAAACCTGCTGACTTTGGCTGGGCAAAACAGATGCTTTGTAACTGGAAAAGTTGTTCAATTCCCACAAGATAAATACTCAAGTGAGACACTTGAATTGCCTTACTGATAAGACTTGAGGATTGACAGAAAGAGATGAAGGAGGAGTTGTATGGGCTTTGAATCAAAGAACCAGGCTGAACTTGAAAAGGTTGGCAGAAGAGTCGAATTCTGCATCTCCATTGCTTGGGGTGTTCAAAGAGAGTATCAGAGGAATGAAAATCTGAATCTCACTGCATAATAAGCCTGAAGACCTGGATTCATTTGCCACCTTTAGCATTTGCTGCTGTCCATTTGTTCAGGAGCAAATTCCTGATTGATCCTACCTACCTCTCTATACCTCAAGCCCCTATATTAGAAGTCTGGTCTCGCTGGTCTTCTTTTATAGAAAAGAAGCAACAGGGCACGTTGAAATTCAAGATGTTAGTCCCCTAGTTCACACATTGCCTTTACATGCCTGCAATCAGGAGGAAGAACCCTTTGCCTCAGTTCCTCTGTGTTTACTTTCTGTAGGATGGAGCTAGTGATCCTGCCTTCTTGTTGATCCTCTCTGTGGAGATGGCCAATGTGTGGGACAGGGATTGCATCTCATGTCTCTCAAGACCTAGCACCATGGAGCCCTAATGTAGTCACATCATTTCAGCGCTGCTGCAATGCATGTTGAATAATAATCATAGAAATATAATGTTCTGCCAGGGCAATGCCTACTAATTATCATTTCTGTGCTATGAAGCTAGTGCAAAACCCGAGCAGCTTTGCTGGCCTCAGACAAATCAGTTATTCCAGTTTTACATGGATACATATGAAAGGAGAATTCAGTCCTGGCCTATCCCCAGCTTTTATGATTATAAATTTCTCCCCGTTCAGCCCCTTGGGCTGCTGTAAGACGTCATGCGAGCACTGTCGCTATTAAAGCAAGCTCCTGTCTGAGTGGAGGTCGGGCAGCCTCTGAAGAGCATTCCTTTCCATGCAGCTGTTCCCAGCGCTGCCTTAATGACAGTCTGGTTTCTGGATTGCTGGTTAACTCCCTCATGGAGTAACGCCTCCGAAAGGAGCTTATTGTTTTTCCAGACTGATTTCCAGCGGATGTTTAGTGCCGAACCTCTGAGCTCAGTGCCATGGGGAGATGGGCTTTTTGTTTCATGAGTTTTCCCCTTTTGGAAGGTTGGTTGTTTCTGAGACGTCCAGCTCTGCTCCTGCTTAGTAGGGAGAACACATCATGGCAAGAAAACACAGGAGAACTTTGGGGAGCTGCAGATCTATAGGCTGGATTCCAGCTGCCCAGTCTCTGTCTTGAAAGGTGTTCATCCTCTCAGGATGTTAAGATGGAGCTGTGATGACTAGTGAATCCTCAACTTCGGTGTTGGTTTTCCAAGAAACAAATCTGCTCTGAACTTTCTGAGCCTGTTGGCTAGCCAGGCAAGGAGAGACCCCCTCAAAATCAGCTTCCTCAGAAGGTTTTCAGCATTTTACACTCCTGATCAGGGTGAAAGCATTCTTAAAACTACCCATGAAGTACATTATTTTGGCACGTCTGAGTCCAGATTGACAAACTACACCAGTAACATCTGCAAGACCTCAACAAAGGCTCAAGTTTAGGTTTGGAGATGGAAGGTTCAGGCGAGCTGTTTAATACAGTCAATACTAAACCAAACTCATAGCACAGCACCTTTGGTCTTCAGGCAAAACTTAGGTCTGGATCAGAATCGTGCGGTTGTTTCCTGTTTCCGTGACCTATTGAAGCACTCGGGAATACAGACGTCTCTGTTGTGTAGATTTCAGGCTTGCAGAACCCAGTTCTGCAGCATGCTCTGTCCTTTGGAGGATCTCAAAACACACCCCATTGTTTCTTTTTCCAGGGAACTTACTGTCCACCCTCCCAAACAGTCATCTTCAAGTGTTTCTTCCAGTTTCTTCTCTGAAACTGTGAAGCCATACATTGGCTTTTTCTTCTTGTCCATCCCCCTGCATCTTCAGACTCCAGACTGACTGACTGCTGTGCTGGTGTCTTTTTCAAACACAGTCTGCCTGGTGAATCCTCTCCAGCCGGCCAGTGGGCAGTGGGAAGGGAGATTTGAATGTTTTCATGCTATGTTTGGGACGAACATCAAAAGAAGCCTGAGCTGTCACCTCCTGTCCTTTTCCATTCTAGTGATGGGGGGTCGGTTGTGTGTGGTGTGTACGAATGAAAAGAGCCTGAAGGGGAAAGAATGAGACTGTGGCGAGAAGCAGAAAACTGCTTTGTGGTTTCGAGCCATATATTAATGCCAAACAAAACTGTACTGCTAAATGCAGCAGACCCTGATTCTACCAGAAGATGTGGAGCGAAAGCCACATGGCCTTCAGAAGGTGAGGCTAAAAAAGACTTCCAGATTAAATAGACTTGAAGATTGTGAAACCAAGGTCTTCCTGCATCTTGGGAGGATGAGCTGCCTTGTGAAAAGGAAGCCTTTGTGGGGGAAAAAACTCTTCAGCTCTGTTTTCAGTCCTTTTCCATCTTCCTCTTTTATTAATGCAAAGGAAAGGAGAGAAGAAAGGAAATGGTCCGGGGGAGCCGTGAGATATAATATTCCTGATATTAATTACAGGAGAATAGTCTTGTGCTGTATTAATAATACCAGTGTTTCCAGAAGGAGCTGATTTAATCTGAGGTGGCACTGACCCTCAGACTGAGGGGTAAGGGGAAGAAGAACAAACCGAAACTTCATTGCCCCAGAGCTCTGCCCAATGAGTAAGGCAGGGAGCAGCCTGGCCTCTGTCTGTCTGTCTGTCGGCCTCTCTCTGTCCTCATCTGTGTCTCTGGCTTTCTCTCTTTTCCTTCTTCATTGAAAACCCTTAATAGGAAACACATTTCCTTTTCTGTGGTGTTCCCACCAGAAACCTCAGACTGTCGGGCAAAGGTGAGAACTTTTAGCAATTAAACTAGGGGAGGCGCCGTCCCTTTCCAGTGGCCTGGGCTGCATTTTCTTGGTGTAAAGTAGCTATAGGTTGATCCTACCGACTTGTTCGGTGCTATTCATCACCCCACCCCCCTCTCCTCAGCCAGTCTGTGCAACAAGGCATTTGCAGCCTATTTAGTCATAGAAAACCCTGTTTTTGAATTCCCCAGCACTTCCCTGTCTGGCAGGGTCAAGCTAGGCTGGGCGTTGTGTTCAGGATCTGCTTCAAATAACCTGAAAAGCAGAGAGTGGTGGACAGGAGTTTCCCCACAGATACTCAAGAAAGAAATGCCAAAGCCAGAAACCATCTGATGAAAACCTGAGTTAGGTGGACAAAGCTGTTTTAGTTCCTCCCACAGCAGCAAAAGCCCAGCCAGTCTCTCTAATTATTTAAGACAGTCACTTTGGCTGTCTGCAGCTTTCATAGCCAAAGGTACCCTTGGGATCCCTTTGAACTCTTTACCTCCCAGTTTACCATGTTATCCATCCTGCTGTTTTGAAACATCCCCTGTCTTGCAGCATCTGGTAGCATCCATCCTCCCCTCCCCGTGAGGAGGCTTTGTTTTCCAACACCTTCTACCTCTGCGTACAAGGTGGCTTGCACACGTCTTTGGCTTTGTTTGCATTTGGGGAAGAAAATAAATCCATAGGAACACAGAGCCAGTAAGATCCAGCACCTGCAACTGACTAGTACTTCTGGCAGTGAACTGCCTAATCCTCAGCTCTCACAGGAAAGCGAGACATACTGTGAATACTACTGAGGGGCAAGTGAGGTCAGTGTTATTTGGGATCATGTGGATTAGAGGAATGTGGAGGCTGCACAGCTCAGCCACAGGATCCTAATCAGTTAGTGTTACAGTACCTGCAAAAGAGGTATTAGCCCTGCCAAAGAATCTGGGGATGCTCAGGGGCAGCACAGCATTACATACTGTCTATGCTGTTTGCTCTGTGTGGCTTAGGACTGAGTACCTTAAATGGGACAGAATCTCACTGAGTAGAGGGTTCTATAGGTATGAATAGCAGAAAGTGTCTGTAAAAACACTTCCCTCATACCAGCCCACAGCAAGAGCAGTACCCTGCTCCAGTTCACACATCCAGTCCCCACAAGGAAGAGCCTCAGCCCTGTTGGGAATGTTGCTGCCCGACGCAGTAGAAACTGTTCCAAAGAGCTGCAGGAAAGGTGAGCCTAGATTATGTAGGGTAAGCACATATAACTAGACAACCATGAAATGTGTATTACATGCTGGCTTCCAAGAGCTTATGGGGCCTCTTCCTCCATTTCCCAAAGAGTTTGAAGGAGAACCAAAGGAAAATGCTTAGAAAGGAACACTTCCACCACAGACTGTGCAAAACAAAGACCTTCCAATGGGTTCTTTTTTGTGCTCCTCTAGAACAGTTTTGTTTCAAGTGGGGCTGGATGGAAAGGCCACTCTGAACCAACAAAGCTACTTTCAAATTGCACAAGACATGGGAGATGCTGGAGTATCAGTGAGGGTTTTGCAGCTGTTGGCCCAAAACCAAGCATGTGACACTCTAAAAATGGTCAGATCCTGACAGTGCAATTCATGTCACTTCTACTGCGTGTTCCTCAAACAGGAGAATTCTTTATCACAGCCAGAGAAAGAAAAGCTTCTTCCTTTTCCTATAATACAGTTTGTAGAGGCTCTGCTGTGATAGATATTGTACCTGTATAAATGTACTATACAGCCTCAGCCTTCTTTATCAGTTTTCAACAGAGGACATCAAGGCACTCAGTGAAGGAGGGAAGTGTCTTTTGTTTTAGCACTTGTGTGGCATTACAGCTAGAAAGCTTTTAAAGGAATTTCATATCCATCTTGCCTAATTGTCTGAACAACTTAGTCTTTAGATCCTAGTGATAGCACTTTCTGCCTGCCTGCACGGTTCCCTGCTGGCAGAGTGCATTCAAACTGCAGTAACTCCTTTTCTTTTCATTACAGGTAGCTCACTGCTCGCCTATAATACTCCATCCCACACAGAAGCTTCCTCACGTCTTGCCACCAAAGAAGGTCAGTCTTTTTGAATATACATGTCCTGGCTTCCTGTGCTCTCTCTCACAATGTTTTTGACTGGGTTAAAACTAGACTTTTTGTATCATCTTGGCATGAAAGTGTTCTGATCTGCTATGCATGCACAGCATGGTTAAAATAGAGTAATTCACAATTTGAAGCCCTGTCCATGCTGAAAATCACATCCCTGCTTGGCCAGCGAACATTGTGGCATAAAACATAGTTCTGTTCCTTTCACACATGTCTATTATTGAGTTGGTGAGCTGATGGCATATTTTCTGTTCTTTATGTGAACCAGTTTGAAACCTCAGGTACATAGCAAAAGCTGAGACACTATTTCTCTCTGATTAAGTTCATAGTTGAAAGGATATAATTTTCTCATGCTAAATTCCATTACGAAGTAAAGGCCACTCAGGTCTTCCAAAATCCATTCATGAATCTAGCAGCCAGTTTCTCCCAGCAAGGAAGACTGAAGTGATCTTTCTGACACTTTCATTTTGGAATATTTTGACTGTCTTTTTCAAATAGCTCCAATTTTTTACTCTATTAGAAATTCTGATCATGTAGATAGAGCTGAGAAATCCTGAAGTTATACAGTTAATTTCACACTTGAGGCTCCTTTAGGCTTTTGAGTTGTTTGTATATCCTTCAGTCAGGATTTTCAGGTTTTCCTCTGCTGCTACAATCCTTCTCCTTATTTTTAATGAAAAAGTCTTTTTTCAGTCAGGATAAAATGATGAGAGTTGGTGTGAGGGGCATGATGCACATCCCTTACCTACATAAGACACTAAGTCACAGTTGGACTGTTGAATTGCTTAAGGCCAAATAGGGTGTAAAAGACCAAGAATCCAATGCTGTGTTCTGTAACGTACTGTGTAGGACCAGGAGCCTTGAGTTTGGTCTTCCATTCCCTTTGGGTAACTGCAGGAACATTGGCTTCATTCACTGAATTGTGTTCAGCTCCTCCATTTGAAAAGCTTCTGGGAAAAGTGGGAAATCTCAGGGCTGCCATATGAGATAACCCACCTAGAATCAGTCTGCTCTCGTGCTGAGGCAGCTTCCTCACCTCATATATAAATACTTCTATGCTTTCCAGAACATGGCTTCATTGATGAGCCATGAGTTTGCATTTCAAAGAGTAGTGAGGAAAGGCAGAAAGTCTTTTATTTAAGTAGCTGGAGAGAGCCAGCACTTCTTTCTCATTGCACCACGCTGCGTTTTATCTCCAACATCTGTCTTGCACGCTGGGCACAATATCAACACTGGTTTTTAGAGCAGCTTCTTTTGTCCAGCCTGTAACTATCCACTTGAGCTGTCTGTTCCCTGGCATGCTGTTCTCTCTTCACGAGACAGGCATTAGTTGCTAAAACATGGTACATTACAGACACAAAGCCGTTCAGGCTTTTCTGTGCCTCACTCCTTTGACGCTAAGAGTCATCTATTTAAAATTACTAAAAGCTAGGCTTGCTTCTATTTGAATAAAGCAGACACACATGCACGTGTTCCTCCCCAATTCCCCCCCCCAAGCATACAGACAAATCCAAGACTCTGCTCTTTCTGTCTCAGGCCAGGTGGTTGCTAAAAATAAAGGGAAGAAAGCTGAGATTTTTTTTATTAAAGAGAAATGCTCTGTGTAAAATTGCACTCCTCTGTGTTTCCTACACCCGTTATCTTTGCAAGTTGGGCCTAGAATCACGCAGGGAGAAAGCAAAACGTTCCTCCCCCTCTGTTTTTACTGCCCTCAAGTGTGTTTCCTTAGTGCAGCTGACAGCAGTTTGCATTTGATTTCTGTCAGCCAGGCGTTTTTAACTTTACATGGTACTTTCATCATGTGTCAATAAAGGACAAAACACACCCATGGGACAGTCAAATAAAAATTAAGAACTAGCATAGAAATGTTGAAATCCCATCTATTCCTTTTCCAGTTCTTCCTACACCGCAGAAATGTCCTCTGCATTCACTCATGTTCTAGGATAAACCAAGCCATTTCAACCTTCCGCAACTGATTCGTGCTCCAAATCTTATTTGTGAGATAAGATGACAGGATAAGAGACATGTGAACATGACAGGCTGATAGATAAGGAATTGGGGGAACAGAGTGAAGTGTCTTGTCCAATATTACAGAAGAAACTTGTGATGGACATAAAACTGAACTTAGAATTCCTCAGCCTTGGTCCAGCCTGTTAGGGAACACGATTTTCCTTGCTTCCTTTTAGGACTTTTTAGTGGGCTTGTTTCAAGATGATGATATTCTTTTGGAAAAGGAATTTCAGCTTAAAAATAGTGATTATTTTTTTTTTCTTAATAAGTATTTTCTGTCTTCCTAACTTCTCGAAAGATGAAACATTTTTCTTTATGTTAATACATCTTGAATCCACTGTAAATATTTCTTCTCTCTATGCCTGTGAATGAAACCGGAGAAACAACCTTTCTCTAACCACCTTCCCCTGAGGATTCCAAAGCAGCAGGAGGAGGTGATGAAATAGTACATGTCAGAGATAGGACAAAAAATACTGTTTTCTTCACTCCCCCAATAATTCTTCTTGCACGTTCTCTAAGCTCACACAGCTAATGCAAATAACCTGCTTGTGCAAATTCCAGGCACGCTTTTGCATACGCTTCCACTAGGCTTTAGACCACGTATTCCATCTGCACACTGTAAAACGGAACCTACGTGGCAAAACCCTGCTTTCATAGCAGAAACAGATACCGTAAACTTACACAGCTGGTGCACAAAGGATCAGGTAGGTAGAAACCTTGTGGTGTTCAAAGGACTCTTGCTGCATGAGCTTCTTTGCTTCTCAGCCTCATAAACACTCCAAAGTATGGTATTTAGCGTCATTGGTACAAATTGTCTTCAGCTGCCTTTGAGAAAGAAATTGCTCTAATGAAAATCACCAGGATTTTTTGGCCAGGGAACCATTTTCTGGGCAATGAAACGAGGTCGCTCTTGTTGCTGAATGGAAAGATTTGTGTCCCGCTCCCAGCGCTCTACTGCCGAGATGGTCGGTTTCATTTTCCGTGACTGTTTGGAGCAATGACTGACCTACTGTAGGTACTGGAGGCATGAGAGAAGAATCTGAGCCCACATGATCTGCCCAAGTCCAGGGGGATCTTAAATTGCTCGCTTTCAGAATGGTGTCATTTAAGTAGGTTTCCAGAGGGAAATGAAAGTATATTCACATACAACATTTAGGAGGCCAAAGTGCTGTGTCCCGCATGGCTGTGAGCATTCTGGCCTCAATCCAAGGCATTTTTAAAGTCCAGTGCTTACTGTTAAGTATGTTGGGGTCTGCATAACTCCTCCAGCACTGTCCTCCCTACGCCAGGCTCAGCCTAAGGCTGAGAAGCGTGGTAAACCAGCACTAGCCCAAAGTCTCATAAATCCAACCTAAATTCAAGCAGCACACAGGAAAAACTGATGTGCTGCCCGCATTTTCAAAGAGGGAGGAAATTTGGATGTGAGCACATGAATATGGATGTAGGAAATGAATGTGAAGGATTTAGTCTGTGGCTATCCCCTGTTTACATTTGTGTTATAGAAGTGTTTGTGTGAACAATGAGGATGTTTGGGTATAAGGTGCGTTTGCTTCTAGGTTTTCTTTGGTTGTTAGCAAATTTAAGTAGATAAACAAATTGGGGAGCTCTGAAACTCACGCAGCATGGTTTCCCGTGGGTTTGTGCCTGTGTTCTTATGAGCCCCTGAGGAAGTTTCCTGATGTTGGAGCATTACGAAGATCTCACACACAGATTCCCTGGTACCAAGCAAAACATGAGGCTGTGCAGCTGCTTTTCTTGCCGTCGGGGCCACAATCTCTCTCCCTCTTTCCCCAGCCTTTTCCTTTCAATTGGTGTGAACTCTTTAAACCCCATCATCTTGTCAAATTCAGTGACAATTTCGAGTGACAGGCTCAAGAATCTGGGGGGACTGAAGAAAGAGTGGGGCAAAGTGACTACAGGCACCGCAGTCGTGTAAGCGTGGTTCCCAGAGGGAAGCAGTCTCAAATTCCTGCCTAAAATGCTTCTCTTGAAAAGGCCATTTTTCAGGTCTGAAAGGTTGTCGTGTGAAAAATACTGACCAGTTCCAGCGAATCCTGCTTTCGAGTGTGTCAGCAAGGCCTCAGGTTTGCAGCAAAGGTTACAAACCCTCCAGTCTCGGTGGTGGCAGAGAAAAAGCAGCCTCAGCTTTGTGCCCTCTGCACCGTCTGTACATGCTAAAACATTTGTCGATGATATTTGTGTGCCTGGTGATGAAATATCCCATTTTTAGCTCCGCAGCAGAAAAAGGGGAGGCTTTTTTGGTGCTTCAACTGTGTGGCCAACTCGGGGATTTATGATTTCAGGAGAGACAGTAGCAAGCACTCTCGGATTTTTCCTTTTTCCCTTTCTTTTTTTTTTAATTGTTTTCCTTTGAAATTCCAGAGTTAGTGTTTTGTCTGCTTTCTCCCTGACCCTCTTCGGAGGCAGGCGTGTGTTTTTTCACCAGAAAAACTGGGAACAAAGAATCGTTGTCTTTAAGCTGTAGCAGGCAGGAAACCCAACTCACAAGGGATCACCCTGAGCCAGCGCTGTCCCAGAGTAGACTCCAGTTCTCTGAATTCAACCTGACAGCTTGTCTGGAGCACTTTCTAAGTAACCATTATCCTTCCTTTTCTCCCAGCAAAAGAGCTATTATTTTTTTGCCTAGGGTGCACTGCAAGCAATGTTATTGCACACGGAGGAGGGGGTGGCATGTTTGCTGGGATGCAGTCCCTCCTGTGAAAAGTTCTTGGAAGTGCTTTGCCTGGTTTACGAAGACAAGAGTAAATTTGTTTCCTGCTAGTGAGTTAAATGGGCAAACGCTGTACAAAATGCAACTGTGAGGTCTGCGCATGTGTGTCTTCCCTTCCCTTTTCTCTTTGCCTGTATTGCTGCGTCTAGCTTTTTGCTCCAGGAATACTTCTGCAATTTGAGTGGGTTTTGAGTGCCAGCGCATTAACTGGATGGTTTTACCTCCCTGTATGATGTGGGTGTGAAGTATGTCCGGTGCTGTTTGTGCACAACCTGTGTGTGCTTTGGATGGATGTGTGTATAGATACGTGTGTGAAAGGTGCTCAGAAACGTGCCTTTCATAATGTGCAGTTGTCTGTCTGCATTTTTACACAGTAACATGTCAGTGCGTGGCTGTTCATGTCTACATGCCTTAACATGTATGTGATCTGGCAAGAGACTGCTTCTCTGGGAGGGATTCTTAGGGTACATACTTCATGCCCTGTGCGTTGGGACTTCTGGTGCTGCTATTAAGAAAAGCCACAACAACAACATCATTCTCATTGCTTCCTCCGGTTCTGTATAATGTCTCTTTGTCAGTGCTGCAGAGGGTAATGCAGACGTGGATCAGGAAGTTCCAGCTCGGGGTGTTTTTCTACCCACACTGGCACAACCGGGGGCTGTCGCCTGTGGCTCAAAGCAAACAGATTTCAGGGGCCAGAGCTCTTGTGTGAGGGGGGAGCAGAGCTCCAGGCTCTGGAGTTGCAGTGCGTAGGAGCTCCTCCATGTCACCGTGCCAGGATAAAGCTAGCAAGGGAGGTGGATGCAGATCCCAAGCCAGATCCCAGTGACCTGCTGCAGAAGGGACTTCCCTACATGTAAGCAGGATAAGTCCCTTTGAAAGTCCTGAATCCTAGTTCTGTGCATGCACTAAACTCCAGATCCTGGTGGCTTCAGCCACAATACTTCAATCTAACGCTGGATCTAGTGTTGGAATTAAATCGAAAGCTTTTGATCACTCTGATCTGTATTACTCTAAGGATAGCAACGCATAACTGGGCTGTCAGCTATGTTCAGAGATTCCCCAAGTGAAACCTGTTCTTCATGCCCATGCTCTGCCATGGATTTCTTAGGTAAATCCAGCAGTCGGTCCCTTCTCACTTGGTTTGGGTTGACTTCAGGTCAAAACCCAATGTTGTTCCAAGCCTGGACTTTGGTCTCTGTGCCAGTTATCTGTAAAGTGCTTTAATAACAATGTAGAAATTATTGATAATATTATTTTGTTGTTAATTTTGAAAGAATGAAATAGTCTGATAATGTAAAATAGGAGTTCCTTGGAAATTCTGCACTTAGCTAGTTGCTTCCTCTTAGTGGAGAGACCTAGAATTACTTAATTCCACATCTGATCCCTGTGCTGGTGATTCTTTAGTGTAGTGTTGTGGTCTTGGAGCAGAAATGAGTGAGTTTGGTGCTTGAAGGCACTGCGGAGTTGAGAACAGTCAGAGTAGTATTGGCTGTGAACATCATACAGCATGGCAAGTGGCATGTGTGCTAAGTAATTGTTTTAATTAGCAGAAACAGTAAGTTGAAAAGTAATTCACTGCAAAACAAATGATGCTGTGGGCGGGAGTTTGAGGCCTCAGTGTACACAGTTAGGACACAGATGTAACCCGTGCCTGGGTGTGTGCCATAGGGCTAAATGTTATGGGAAGCTGGTTGCCAACTTGCCTGAACCACCTCGTTGAAGAGGCCAGAGGACTCCTCATGCTCTGCTTTCTAGTCCTGTTCCAGCCTGTCAAACCTCCTACAGACAGATGACAGCATCCAGAGCCTTCATAGCTTTGTGCTAAGGAAAACTGCATCAAAGCAAACCTCTTACCTCTGTGTATGGAGCATTTAGTATGTGTACTTGGAGCCAGAGTGGGCTGGGGAAGAACCTCACAGACTCTACAACTTTAATGTTTGCTGCCATCGTTTAAAACAATGCGTCTAATGTTTCAAGGAGGAGCTGGAGGTGTTTTTGGCTTCCTTGCCCCTCCAGAAACCCACAGTCTAGGTTTCTTCTCTCCAACTGGCTTTAAACACAACCCCACCTCTTCAATGCGATCTCCAGGAGGTTAAACGACGGGAGTGTGAGGGCTCAGCAGCTTGGCAGACCTTGCTTACATGTTTGGTTTGCAGCACTAGTGTTTTTTGTTCCCATGTGCCTACGCTGGGACTCCTCCAGGATACCAGAATAGTGCCACCACACATAACCTCGCTCTGGGAGGGAAAGCAGCGAGGTCCCATGCCCTTCTTTCTCTCTCTCCCTATAAAGTAGTTGCCACAAAATAGACCCCAAGTGACCACTTATATTAATCACAAGTCTGGATCCCCCAGGACACCTGGTTCTGCTTTCTCCATTTAGAGAGGCTGATTTAAATTCCAGCCACCAAGCCAGGATCCTTTCTTCCTACTGAAGCAGGAGGACTCATTGCAAAAACTAGACTGTGTTCTGCATGGAGAATCCCATGGATCCCATAGCCCACTTCAGATTGGCAGCCTTTTCTTTCCCCTAACTCTGATTTGCTTCATTGAAATCTGGAAGTACAAGTCCTGTCTGGAAATACAGTGCCTGTGCTCCCTAACCAAGTAAGATGGGGTGTTCAGGAGCAGTTCCTTCTGTATTTCTGGTTTGGGCTTTTTTATTGTCATGAGAACTGTGGTCATTCAAGCTTGTTTTTGTAAAGCACCCCAAGATACTGTGGTAAGGAATCCAGTAGGTGATGGCTAAATGACTACAGTCATTACTGTTGGTATTAATCATTGGAGTCAGCAAGACAGACTTGGTCTGAGGCTGCCAATGCATTTCAAAGGGAAATGGAGGCAGTGTTAGTGAGCAGCCAGACAATCACTGAGACTTGGGAAACTTACCTTTATTTTCTTCCTGGCTCTGTCCCCCTGACTTAGGACCAACCACTTTCCACCCTCTGGCTGTCTCATCTCTTTGGAGATACCAGCTCCAGCAGGCAGAGACTGGGGACTCTTCCTATTGCTTAGCAGCTACAGTGCTAGGGAATCTAGATGCCTCCATGAGTCTGCTGCATGCGTGTTTCTCCAGACATCCTAGAATCCCAGATTGGATTGGGTTGGAAGGGACCTTAAGGCTCATCCTTTCCCTATCCGTTCCCTCCCTGCCCTTGTAAACATCCTCTATAAAAGCTGACTTCAGAAGATGGGGTATGAAAGCTTCTTGGGAGGTTTCAAATGAAGCTCAGCTCTGCGACATGGCTCCTCCTGAAGGCAATGTGATGGGGATAGCATTTGCTGGGGCTGGGCTCAGCGTTTGGATGCTCCTGCTTTACATGTAGAGTTACATTTCAGGATGCTGTTCAGTACGGACACGCAGTCCTATAGCTATTGTGTTAACCCAGCGTGACACAGCCCATGAGGCTGACAGAGGAGCTAATGTTCAGAGCAGTCACTCTGCACCTTGACAGTGAGCCCCAGCAGCTCATAAAGCAGACAGTGCCTGGCTGGAAAAGAGCTGCTGCTGCTGCCACTGATGCCATGAATACGATGAATACGCTGTGCTATTCCTTCCCAGCCTTGCTTGTAATTAGGGGCACTACTCCAGCATAGGCAGCATTTCAAACAAGATTCCCCAGTGGTGCCTATAAAGCATTTAGTCCATAAATGACCCAGCCCCACTGCATCCATCCTAGAACAAAAAGGCCTGACAAATGAGGATATTACCGGCCCAGTGCCCATTGTCCTCCTTCTTGTCGAGGCTGCTAGTACAAAATAGTGCCTGAATCTGGTTTGACTGAAAAAGCTTCTATGGAGAGAGCAGGATGAAGGAGCTGTCAGCACTTACCGAGCAGCTCAGGAAGCACAGGGACTGTGAGCCTATTGTTCAGCTGAAATCCACCCCCTGCTTCTCCCTTCCACTCCAAGCTCTCAGATTTATAATTTTTGAGAACTTTCTAAAGCTTATCAGAGAGGCTTTGCTCTCTAATACATCATATCTTAAACACAGATTCCCTAATGTCCTGTTCATTGGACTGCATTCAGGCTGAAAGGACTGCTGAGCATCTGGGATCGTCTTCGCTGTGGTGTGGAAATCTGCTTGGGGGTTTTCAGCTTGGTTTCCAAGGGAAGTGAGTCTGTGCGTGTCTGTCCATCTGCCCCCAGCAATATTGGAGCCTGTTAGTCTGTTTAGACTAAATATGATCCAGAGGTATGAGGAACAGGAGCAAAGTAGCACTCAAGCTGTGAGATGGGGTGTGTGTGTGTGTGTCCCCGTAAAGATGGGCTGGTGGTTCAGTGGAGCCTGCCTTATCTTCCCAACAGCAATGCCATGCCTCCCACACTTCCACATCACAACGTGCAGCCATTCTTCTCCTCCATGTCCCACAGTCTCAGTCAGGGGATCGCTGGGACTCACTCCTTGGTTCCTTCCCCACACCAAGTCCTTCTGTTGTTGCACCAGACAGTCTGACAAGAAGAAACTGCGGAGGTTTGGATAATTTAGTTCATCTCTTGTGATCTTTACAGGACAGCCTTCTTAATGCCCGCTGCTGATCTTGCTGATTTTGCCATGTTCCAAGCCTTTTCTCAGTTTTGCTTTACTATTCCATTGTTTCTGATGTACATCAAATTGCAGAGGAATCAATAGGCTTTGAGAGGGGAGCTACACAGCAGAGGATGGGAACTTCCAAATGGCACAAAGGGTGAAGAGGTAGAAGTCAAGGGACATTTGGGGTGAGAAAGCATAGACCAGGGTTAGAAGGGGTCCAGAGCAGTCTGCTTTCTGGGAAAGCCATTTCATCTGGGAAAGGCATATTAAGCCTGAGGAAAGTGCATTTATGCATGTAAATAAATAACATGATATTTAACCTTCTTCCCAGGCGTGCTGTGAGTGTGAATGTTTGCAAAGCTGTGAGATCCTTAGTTGAAAGGTGCTGTGAAAGTGCAAAGCATTATTAATATCCTTTACCTTACTCATAATAGAGTATGCATTCATTCTGGGGAGTTTCTGGACATAAACCAGACAGCTGCAGAATGACATTTCTTGAAAGCATCTATGATTTATTTTCTGCTCTTTAATTCCATTTTGTATTGAATGCACATTTGTCATAGGACTGTTGTTCCACTGGGCCTTTCAAGTCTAAAACAGACTTAGGGACCTGATCCTTAGCTGGGATACATTTACCCTCAACTTCACTGTAGCTATTTTCTGCTTTACACCAGAAGAAGACCTCAGCCCGAAGCTTCTAGTTGAATTTCCAAGTTTTGGTGTAAAATCCAAGTGGGTTTAATGACAGATAAGACTCTCTCTCCTGTCACTAACTGTCTGGCTGGAATTCTATAGGATCTTTTTGAGACACTGGGTGTCAGGTCCTGGGAGTGATGCTGTTTTTGCAGAAACTCGAGCCTCTGGATAGGTTCCCTGGCTCTGCCTTTTCCATTTTGTTTTAGACATGTTCAGCTTTAGAACCTGGGCCTGGAAGCTGGGAGGGCTGATGTGGTTCTTTCACATTGCACAGATTTATGTGAAAACAAAACCAAAATAGCTTAGTGGATCTGGACTTTGGTTTTTTGAGAGGGAAAGGAAGAGTTGGAAAGAAATGATTGAACACATTCAATAGCTATGCCTGTATTGCTAACTAGCATATTTAATGATGCTCATGAAGTCTCATCCTAACTGTGTGCTGGGCTGCACACAGCAGTGTGAGCAGCAAGTAGAGCTGTTGGAGCAAGCCCAAAGGAGGCCATGGAGCTGCTGCGAGGGCTGGAGCAGCTCTGCTCTGGAGCCAGGCTGAGAGAGCTGGGCTGGGGCAGCTGGAGAAGAGAAGGCTCCTGAAGGGGACACCTTAGAGCAGCTGGAGAACCAGCCTCGATCCTGTAACACCCAAGCAGCCATAGCAGTCCATGCCTGGTCAGCACATCTGATTGTAATAATGTCACTTGCTGCTAAAAAAAACCCCTCAGGAGATGCATTTTACACACTTTCTGTGACACTGAGTAAAGCAGGCTCCTCTTCTGTCACAAAGCTTCTCCATCTGGAGGAGGAGGATCATCTATCCAGATGATGGCCTATTTGTTTACTCAAAACATGCTGATGCATCTGGATCAGCCATCCCATTTGTAGCAGTGGATTCACTTGGGTCAGGTATCTGACCCAAAAGAATCAGAGAAAATGGAAAATTTTCCATAAGTGCTGCTACTTTTTGGAAAGGAATTTTTCTATTGGAAAATGAATTGCCACCTTTCTTTTTAGCAGGATCACCGTGTGAGTGACATTTCCATTAGAATTACCTTATGGCAAAGCTCTTTCCAACTGAGCTAACCAAAATGTGTATTAGCATCTTGATCAGTGGCGATTTCTGAAGTTTGCCTTTCTCTCACGGCAGAACTCTTATGTTTCCAAGTATTTCCCAAAACATTGCTCTAATATCTCCAGCTGTAATACTTTGGGAAGATATCCCAGGGGAGAAATGAAAGTCAGAGACTGACTGCAAAGAGGACATGGGAAAAGCCAGTGGTTGCTTCAGACCTCATCCCTGCTCTCCTGCTTTCTGATAGAGCAGCAGCCTGAGCTCTGTGTGCACTCAGATGAAGTTGGGATTTGCATGATGGGTTTCCAGCAAGGAAAATGCAAACAGCATCTTATTTATAACAGCTGAGCTTAGGGATAAATTCCCCAGCAGCATCTGGCTACAAGGCCCTTCCCAGCCATGGGAGCAGGGACAGGGCTCATTCTGGAGACAGCAGGGCTGGGACTGCCCGTTTCCCTCCTTCAGAGATGTCCCATCGCACTCTTTGTCCCATAGAGGTTTGTTTTTCAGGCTGATCTATTTGCAGTGGGATTTGTGGCTTCTGTAAAAAAATAAAAAACAAAAAAAAGGATAAAAACAAATGAGAAAAAATAAAACCAGGCAGATTCCACGAGCTCTGTGTTCCCCCATCTCTTCCCTCCTCCTCTTTCTCTCCCTCTCTTCCCCTCCCCTTCCCTCTCCTGGCTCTGTTTTCCTTTTCATGCCAATAACTAGAAGGCTGTAATTTCAAAGCTGCAGCGGCTTTCCCAGCGCCGGGAGGAATGTGCAAGTGCCTGGGATGTTTCTGCAGGGAGCTGCGCAGCCCTGCTGTGCTCTGCAGCCCAATGGGGCACGAGGCAGCACTCGCCCCTTCCCAGCAGCATGGGCAAAGGGGCATTCGGAATGTCACTCCACAGGATGCTTTATTCCCTTTCCTTAAAGTAGCTTCCTTATTGTGCGTGTCAAGTCTTTGGGTTTTAAAGTTGATGTTTATTTTCTGGAAATAGGTTCATCTCAGCCTCCTTTTCTGCCCGTGCTCTTCTGTCACCTCGGCATGAGAGAAAGGGAGGCTCCTTTTGGATGGGATGAGTTGCACCTTAAACTCCACTGAGTGCAATGACTCTACTTCATGGGCAGATATGTCAGGCTCGGGCGTTGCCCAAAAAGCTCATCCCAGAGAGAAACGATATGAAAGGAGGAACAGACATTAAAGTTGGAGGGTTTTATAGAAATGGCCGTGTTGTTTTCAACAAAGTGTTTGATTTGATAAACCCAAAAGTTTTTGTAAAAACTTTTAATTAGTTAATTAATTTTAATTGAAATTAATTAAAAAAAGAATTTACGTTTCCAAAACAATATTGGAAAAAGTTCCAACATGGAAGAAGGTCAGAATTTATACATTTAAAAATGCCAAGCTTCTGTTCAAAGCATGGGTGTAAGCTCAATGGAAGGTCACTTGAAATAAAAGACAGAAATCACTAAAGGGATTACGTACTATTTTCCTTGCCTCACCTGCATATTTTCATTTTAGAGTGAAGTCTTTAATTTCTAGTCAAATACCTCAATTTTGTCATGCAATTTCAGAAACACCAGCTCTTAAGATTAAAAAACATTTCCCATCCCAGTTGCTGTTGCTCCTGTTCAATCTGTCTTGTACTTGCCTTTTTCTCTGTTCATTCCTCCTTTTCTGTTCTACTACATGTAAGATCTTCCTCTGTTTTTACAGGCCCTCCTGTTGCAGGGACACAAAATGTGAATAAGACAACAGAACAGCAACGGCCCCAGCCAGGTAAGTGTTGGGTTTGTCCCTGCTGCGTTTGCTGGGTACTTAGATCTGTACTAGATTGGGTGAATGTATGTGTCAAGCAGCACAGGACAAACGGCAGAGCCTGACAGGGAAGTCTCAGAACAATGAGTCAACAGCGACCAAACTCTTTCTATTTTCCTGCATTGTCCTTCCCCATTCAAAAGAAACATCCTTGTTTCAGCTGAGCCACACGCAGTGCCCAGCACGAGCTTCAAAGCATCCCAATGTGCTGTGCTGTGCTGTAGGTAGGGAAGCAGGCAGGGGCACGGAGCTCTTGATGCTGCAGTGGTGGAGTGGCTGCTCTTTACCTCCTCACCTCGGCTGCAGGGATGGTCAGTGGAAGTATCTCCAAACAGAATCAACAGGGCTTCCCCTGCGTCAAAGAAAACCAAATAAGTGAACCCTGTTGGGCAGCAAGCAGTGGTGTTTCCTGCTGGTTTCCCAAGGGGCCTTTGAAAAACTGAATACCACCTTCTCTGCTTTGCACAGCTGCTTTCTATCCCTTGTTTTTTCTTAGGGGGTGGTTCTTTTGGCATCGATTCAATCCACGAGCAAATGCTATAGATCCGAATCGCCAAACCCAGAGAGGAGCAAAGGAGAAGTATAGAGATTAGAGCTGAGGAGGCCCCTCAAAAAGGGGAAGAATTCATTCCTAATAAATGCATTGCGGGGTTTTCAAGGAACACTCAGCCTTGTTGGAGCCAGTGATCAAAATCCTGTTACTTTCATCTGTCTAATGCCCTGTTTGCTTCGGTAAGGGGGAGTTAGGTGAGCACTGCATTCCCTCATTTCAGCAAGCTCAACTGCTAACAAGTGAATTTGAAAATCTCGTCTGCTCTCCAGCTCTTTTTATTAGCAGAAATGTATTTGCTCCTGATTTGTCACTGTTCTACTATCCCACGCTTCTTTTTTTCACGTTCCATGTTTTCTAGCTGACACGTAAGTGTAGGGTATGTCCAAAGAGATTACAGACTTTGAAAGAAGGCAAGTCTGAAAGCAGTGCCAGAAACACTGTGCCATTTGGGATTCCATAAATAATTAGTGGTTTTTTGCTAAAAAAGAAAGAAGGAACAGCATCAGGTTTTGTTCCAGGCCCTAGGAGGAGTGGCAGTAAGAGTAAAGAAAGAAAATGAACATTTGAACTGGTTTGCAGAATAAGCAATAATGAACTGTTGTTTCTTTTGGAGAAATCATTTTTAAAAATAGCTTTTATTGGGTGTTTTTTTAGATCCCTATCAAATCCTGGGGCCCACCAGTAGCCGTCTTGCCAATCCAGGTAAGTTCACCTTTACATTTCAGACCACCACAATCAAAGGGATTAGCTACTACATGAGTAGCTGTTGTTCTCTGCCACTGGGGTAGGCAGTGAGAACCACTGACCATAGTAGCTGTGTTCTCATGAGTGCTTTTGCAAAACTCCTGACAGAAAAATGAGGAAAGTGGTGCAACATCACCTTTGTCAGGACAAAATCACCATCCTGAATGTTCTTACCAAAAACTAGAGTTCCCTGAGGAGAGTTTTATGGGGGACTTCAAAGCTGGTCTCTCAGATTTGCAGTCCAGTTCAGTTTTTCACTGTCTGCTATGGGATAGCTGAGTGGAAGGCACGAAACATCTCTGAAAATCACCATGTAGTAACTGTCCCTAGAATGTCATCTGCAGAAAACAATCCCTGACTTTGGGGAGTGAGACCTGGAGTAAATCTTGCTTGTACTAAACAAACTTGTACGTGTTGAATGCTGGTAAGGAAGCATCCTCATATGGCTCTTCACTGTGAGTATAACCACACCAAATAAAACCAGGAGTCACCTAGTCTGAGGAAGAAATAGTCTTCTGTTACTCAGATCACTAACTGGAAAGAAAACTGGAGGTATCCAAAGCAATATCCATGGAAAACAGTAAGAAACCAAGAGCTGGAGTATACTGTGTTAACTACTCTGTGAAGCATTTTGCAGAACAGTGTGCTCGGGAAAAAGCCTGTTTATGAATAGCCCGAAGATTTTAAGGCCAAAGGCGACCATTATGAAATCTAATCTGACCTCAAACTCACGAACAGAACAAAGGGTTGACTAACTTGTTTGCTGGGAACAGTTTATCCATTCGTACGTAGGGCTTTCTAAGGCTTGAAGGAGCAGTTCCCAGTAAAGATCGAGATAGTCCTTCTGTTTCCTGCCTTTGTCTTTGCCTTTAAGCAGGAAGCACAGTGTCATTTCCTTTCCTTTTTGGCTTGCTTCTCGCAGGGAGCGGGCAGATCCAACTGTGGCAGTTCCTGCTGGAGTTGCTGTCGGACAGTTCCAACGCCAGCTGTATCACGTGGGAAGGGACCAATGGGGAATTCAAGATGACGGACCCTGACGAAGTGGCACGGCGCTGGGGAGAACGCAAAAGCAAGCCCAACATGAATTACGACAAGCTGAGCCGAGCCCTCCGATACTACTATGATAAGAACATTATGACCAAAGTGCATGGCAAAAGGTATGCTTACAAATTTGACTTTCATGGCATTGCCCAGGCTCTTCAGCCTCATCCCACTGAATCATCGATGTACAAGTATCCATCAGATCTCTCCTACATGCCGTCTTACCATGCCCATCAGCAGAAGGTGAACTTTGTACCCCCACATCCCTCTTCTATGCCTGTCACATCATCCAGTTTCTTTGGAGCAGCCTCACCTTATTGGACCTCCCCTGCAGGAAGCATTTACCCAAATCCCAATGTCCCTCGCCATCCCAACGCCCATGTATCACCACACTTGGGCAGCTATTACTAGATGCTTTTATCTTCAAGTGGCCTTTATCAGTCTGGTTGAACTTTTTCTTTACTTCTGGGATTTTTATGGTTTTTTGGGGGACCCTTAATGGATAATTGTGGCCTTTCTGGGGAAGAATTAAAACTGGATATTGGTTATTCCTGGACCAAACCTTTTACTTTTGTAACTTTGCCTCTTGTGTCTTGAACTGAGAGATGGATGCTTCTTTGGGCCAGTACTCTGCATTTTCTTTGGTTTTTAATGCTTATGTCCTCTGTAGGAATTGACGATGAAGATTGTTTGCAATTACCTGGAACGATTATTAGCTTTTTGGTGTGAGAAGTTTTTCAGGATTCAAAGGCTTTTGACAAGACATAGATCCAAGTGTGGGTCGTAGGAAAAGATGACTACATGGGGTTTTTTTCTCGCTGTGGAGAGGGTAGGACACTTGACCATTCAGTGGAGGACATTGGGCTGCAGGGGACCGCAACTGGAATCTTAGCTTTAAGGCAGATGAGGATGTTCACCCAACTGGAAATTAAATATATATATATATATTCATATATATATATGT
>NW_009913371.1:0-18128 GCF_000696875.1 Nestor notabilis
AGGGGGTGGGTTTTTTCAAATAAACTGATTTTTATTTGTTCCTCCCCCCCTTTCACTTGCTGCCTGTGCTCCTAAGGCTTCGCTTCACCACCCTAAGCAGAAGCCTGTCACAAATCCTGTGGTCTAACACAGACCAACATTCTAGCCTTTGGCACTTCCTTGATGGTAAATGAGTGAGAAAGCTCTCACTGAGTGAGAAGCACCATTACTAGGATGTCTTGGCATGAGATGCACGACAGCTACAAGAGAGTTAAGGGCATTGGAAAAAAGGCATATATGCAGTTTTGTCTGCAGTCTCTAAAGGATAGATTCAGTATCTGATGGCATCCAGAAAAGCAGAAACCAGTATTTATAAATCCAAACATTTTACATTTTCAGTAAAACCAGTTTCCTCAAGTTTACCTTGAAGACTTCAATCTAGACAGAGGTACGTGCGCAACAGGAAAGTACAGCTGTAGCTCTCAGTGTTCCATCTCACACAGTAATTTTTCACCTAAGACTGCCTAATCATCTGAACCATAATTTCTCTGACTTAAAAAAGCTACTGTTATGAACTGAACAGGGCCACAGAGATAGATGTTATTTACAGGCTTCTCCATGATACTCATCACAATAGTTACACAAGCTTTTGTAATTTTACAGGTTTTGCAATATAGGCAAACGCAGAAATTACTACTGCTATAGACAGGAAAAGGTCCAGCTCTCTGTGAGTAAAAACTATGTGAACTAGAGGAGATTCGCTGATTTTAATACTTCTCTCCAGTAGCAAAACATACAAAATGTAGATATCCCAGAAACTGAGATGTGTCCAGGTTCACAAGATAAACGTTCAACTGTAAACACCTTCTTTAAACAGCGACCTTTAACACCCCCAAAATGTATCATTTTCATAGGCATTCTTTGCAAATGCAGTAAAATAATTCAAACCTACAATTCTAGGACCCTGAAAAGAGATGTTCAGTTTTGACGCAAGACGCTTCAAAATTCACAGCAATTAAAATGCAAGGTTAGCAAATTCAACTGTTGTAAAACATTCTGTGTGAATAACGTTAGTCTCTGGGGATGTATTCTTTAATCAGAGTTACCAGAATACTTGCAGTTTTAGGACTTGAAGTCATCGAGAAATGCCAGTGTCAACAGAATCTTTCAAATGACTTCAAAAGAACAGAGCAGGCTCTTACCTGAACATTGCTTTTGGGATAATAGAAGAAAAATGGCTTCAAAACTGGAGACCTAGACACACAAAACAACCAGCATAAACGCATTTAACCAGAAATTCATGAAAATGTCAGGTCATACACCTGCAGACTAGTCATACACCAGACAAACACTTCCTTAAATGTCATTATTAAGAAACACAGATTCTGTTTAAAAAAGGAAAAACAAACAAAAAAAAGAAACAAAAGAAACCAAGAAAATGTTATGGGATGGAGTAGCCAAAATACTGAAAATGTTTTCTTCACAAAGGATGCACTTCATGACACTGAAGTCCACTGCGCTGCCACTGGTTCCACGTCTATACCTAGGCTAGTTACACAGAGCTACTGGAAATGTATCTATAGTTTCTTCTCCAGTCTCCATATGTAAGACATACATACTGAAGTATTTGCTTAGGGACAGGAAAATTTTAGATGCCCTCCTGAGTATGGAAAAGTGAATATATCAATCACCAGCAGATTTTCAGTGTATGTAGAAAATACTGCATCAAACCACGATTTTTATTGTTGGCCTTTTTTTTTTATTTTGCTCAACATTATTCTGTTCGCCTTGCTCACGCAATGGGTTCATGTTCTGCGGGATGGTCCAGGACATTTGACCTCACATTTCTAGGTGAAGTGGGTTGGTAAAGACACAAATTTGCTGTGCTCACATTCCAAACTAACAGGTACAAAAGAAATCTCATCCGGAAATCTGCATGTATTAGCACATGCTTGAGCTACTGCTCTGACATAAAGTCACATTCCAAGTTCTCCCTTTGCTCATCAAGCAAACACAAGCGTATTGTTATGAGCTGATCTAAGACTTACAGAACTCATATTCAGTAATTCAATAAAGAATTCCACTATTTGCATACTTATCTTGTAGCACTTGCTATTAGCTTGTTATCAGTTATTAAGCATAGTGTGCAACAGAAAGACTAGTTGCTTCTGTGGCTGGTATTCAAGGCAGGGAAGCTTGTGATGGTAAGTGGTAGGAACGCTACCATCACACATGACAACAAGTTAATGATCAGGAGTTAACTTACACTCTGGGGTGCCCTCCAACAACTCCAGTGAGGCCAGGTGCTGGAAACGGAAATTAAATTCACAAAAGAACAGTTAAAACCATCTTCAAAACCCTAATGTAGCTTGAATCATTTCTATAAAGCACATTTAATAAATACTGGGAAATATATAGCAAATCACATACATTCTCATAAATTAATAAAACTGAGTATTTTATACAACAGTTAAAAAGGCAAACATGTAAAAGGTACTATGACTTCTAATAAAAAAGTAATTTATTTCAAAATGTGCAAAGTATAAACTAAATCTTTAGGTTCTTATATTTCATATACCAATACAAGTCAGGCAATATATTTGACAGAAAAAAAAACCAACCAAAAAACTTAGCTTTGGTGGTTTTGTTGCTGTTGTTTTATTTAAAGAGAGCAGAGAAACAATTCTGACCTGAACCACCATGTGTTTTAATACTTACTTAGTATGACTTTGCTTATTAGATAAACTATTTCAGACTAACTTGCATCTTTAGCATTTTCAATGGCTATCTTTGCTTTTCTTAAGGTGCTGGGTACTGCAGATTCCATCCTCTCTCTTTGATGCACAGGTAATTTAGAAGCTTAAGTCACTAGCATGACCCCAGATTTGCAGTAAATCAGCACTGTGACTACACTCTTGTTTATTCTCAGTATCAGGTTGCCAGGCTTTCCTACCATTAAACCCACCTACCCAGCTCTTTCTGAAACAAACATTTCTGCTCTCCTCATCCTGAGCATAGCTTCTCACCCTTTTTTCTGGCATGGAGCATGCATAAGCTCCACATAATAATGCAGGGGAAAGAAACAGTAAAGTGCACACACTGAATCAGTCTAGGCATTAACAAGTGTGTTAAGCAGTCCCTTAGAAACAAATGCTGTGGGAAGCTGCCCACGTGGTGTATTTACCCAAATTAATCCTGCCTAAAATGGGTTTCCTGCTTCCTCCAGGTGTGAATCCTCTCTGTTTGTGCTCCAAACAGACTAAAAGCCATGTAACCTTGCTGCTGTGGTACTAAGCTCACACTAATAACCTCTACTTCTTAGCAGGCTCTTTTAGCTTGGAATCAGTGTCTTGGTAATGTGGATACGTATCAGTGGCAGCACAGACGTACAACACAGCATATATTACAGAGACTTGCCATATTCACATTAATTGGAAGTGATTTCCCTGAAATAGTGATTAACAAGGGTTTTTTTATTCAAGTTTTGAAGATGGATGCTGTTACACAGTCCCTGTCTTGATCACACTGCTCTGTAACCAGAGACACATTTCGAATCAACAAAACTAAAAGTCAGTGCACATCTGAATGACTGATTTAGAGATAATAACTACAGTAATAAATCTGGAATCTTTTGCCTAAAGCTAGTCCGTAACTGTTCTGCCAGCTTGGCCACTGTGCTAGTACAGTACTTGCACATTATAGCTAATTCACAAAATAAACAGGCTTCACTGACTATACTTTTAGCCAGAGGCTGACAAAAACAAACCAACCAACTGACCTCAAATAACGGCAACCTTTAGAAGGTGCTACAGTTGAGAACAACCAGAAGGGATTAGGGGTGTTAGTATTAACTCCTCCTTTTCCCCAAAAAAAAGCCTATGTTGTTTTTTAGAACAGGAAAAAAAGAATACCTTCAACAGAAAAAACCAATACCCCAATCCCCCAAAAAAACAACAACAAAAGCCACGAACCACCTCCCTACCCAGCAAGTTCTCCTGTAAAAAACATGAAGGTGGACAGAACTTAAAGGAACCCCTTACATTAGTGTTACACAACTTTAAATGATCCAGTGAAGATTCAGCTCTATACATATTGCCCGTGCACTCGTTCAAGCATAAAACTGCCATTTCACATTAAAAACAACTGCACTTACTTCACTGACTTGTGTGCCTAATTTGTTTATTTAGGTTGTTGGGGGAGGAGGTTGGATATGGTAAGGTCATGTTGAAAATACAGGTTCACAAAGTTAGTTAATTTAAATTATCTGTGGATTGTCTCATGGCCCACTTCCTGCTAGGCAGCTGAACTGCTCATTAAGGATACCAGATTTTGCTCTGACACCAACTTCAACTTCCTGAAAGCTCTCACTTGCCTGCTCTCACACAATGGAACTTGGCTCCTACAACAAAGCAGTTCTCTGATCAGAGACAAGAAAACAATCTAAGAGCCACCACTGCTCACACCTCGTGGCTATAGTAACCACCTACTGCTGCTTGCTACTGCTAGTCTTTCAAGGTTCTCTAGTACAAGCCTCTGTAACAACAGATCTGTCTCTGGAGACACATCAATGCAATTGCAGAGCAAAGCTATGCCAGTATCACAGTTGCAATGCTATTAACTTCTATCTTACGATTATCTAATCCATTGTTTATGTTAACAAAAGTAAAATGGGAGAGTTTATAAGTACCATTTAATTTTATCTATATGCAATTCCTATTTAGGCTTCAGGCAGGTAAGATGAAGCAAATCTTAAAATGATTATGACTTACAATCAATGGTTTGCTTGCGTAAACAGCACTAGAGCTCACCTCTCAGGGCTCAGATTCCTACTACACTTCTCTGGTAAAACAAGACAATAGAAGGTGAAGCACAACTAGGTAACAGTGGACTTGTCACTGTGGCAAGACCTACTTCTGGTTAAGTTAGCTGATCTCCTTAAATCAACTGTTGGCCCAAGACACCTTCTTTAACAAGGTTTCCTCATGCTGTACTTTATGCTTACTTTCCATTGCTTGCTTAAGTATCTGTGCAGATGTTCCCCTGCCTCCTTTCTGGAACACTTATCTTTATCTACAATGACACAAACAATTTGTCATACTTGTGGAGAGTATCAATCAGGCTGCAGTATCAAGTCAGTTAGATTATCAGATAGATTGAAGCTGCTGATCTCCTTTCCCAGAAACTTTACATGACCACTGTTTGTTATCAGAGCTCTATTCATTAGTTCCTCAAGGCAGAAAGAAGTATCACTAGCACAGTGTCATCCTATCTGACCAGTCACCCTCTTGAAAAACTTGCTTCAAGTTGATGAACAACTCACCAGCACTATCGGCCAGATTCTTTGCCTCAGAATGGCACAAAACTGATGCACTAAAAAAATGGGCTGAATGCTGGAGACCTTCCTTTCAAGCCATTTATATTTCCTTCATCTGGAGGTACAATATTTGTCTGGTGTAATCATCGAACTGAATATGATGCTATTTATTTTACTTCAAGTGTTTGAACCAAAGGCCTGCCATTTCTGAGAACGTTTTCCTTCGCAGTGCCTGAGGATCTGTCCTGAGAACTACAAATTCTCCAGGTGGCTGAGCATGTAAAAGCCATGAGTCAGTACTGGGGATTACACCACTTGAATTCCACTGCTTTCATTAACTCCCAAGTATATGGCATGATTAGAGAAATGTCAGGCACTAAGTCCATTAAATTCTTTCTAGGTGACTAAGCACTGGTATAGGACCCTTCCTTTGGATTCTGTGCTTGAAGGTTTGAATCTACACTGAATCTACAAATCAAAGAGTCAATTATTAGTTAGCACGTGCTTGTTTTTGGTTAATCTGTGCAATTCTTCATACAGTCTTATCCCGCCTTCATTTTATGACTCCTCTTCTAGCCTGATTTCAGTCTTACCCATTTTCGGCCCAATTACCTTTGGAAAAACAGACTATCATCATCTGTGTGTACATGTATGTATATTTATGTGTCAGTTTTTTTCCCCTTGTGTCATGATTCTTCCAGCACAACCACAAGACCCCAAATCCCAATTGGGTCCAATGGCAAATTTCATCCAAATCTGAAGGATGGAGTACGTTAACACCCCATGATCACCCCTACCCTGTGATTTGACAGCAGCATAGTAACAGATGTGCAGGTAGGTAACACAAGGTGAAGCCCACTTAAGATACACTCCTTGACACAGTAGTTTCACCATTTCTGATTCCCTATGTGTATTTTCTCTCTGCAGCTGCCTCTCATTTTCTCACCCTACAAAGCTCATCTAAGGATGGACGTGCAAATACCAATACTTTAAAAAAAAAACCAAACATGTATGATATGCTAGAAAAGACAGTGAGTTTCTGAGAAACTTCATGAACAGTGGTAGCAGGCAAACAAAAAAGTACTGAGAAAACCAATGTTGCTCTTAGACAGGGCTGTCACAGCTCCCGCCTCCTCATCCTTTGTCACTCGCCTTCTCTCCTCCCCTGAACCAGCTCTGGTGTTCTCACAACCATTTCAGGATCCACTGAAAACCAGCCTTGGCAAAAAGATGCTTAAAATCATCCCAAAGAAGCCCCTATTCCAATATGTAGAACCATCATGTTCTAATACATTATAATCTATGCCATAAATATGGCACACTGTAAAATGACCCATAGCAGGAAAAGCTCTGGTTGGAACATGCAATCAGCCTATGAGACACAATTCCTAGAAAAGCAAGCTTCATTCCTTCCAGCTCTCATAATTCCCCAATGGATTTTCTGATGGTGAACCAGTGTTATGTTTTGCCACCTTAATAGTTCCTCTATCCTATTCAAATCCTACTTCAATGGCTGTAACCCAATTTTGGCTTATTGCTTCTTATTCTTTAATCTACTTCTGTCAAAAAATAATAGGTATTTCTGTAAAAATCTGTGTATTTTTCAATAGAATAAGTTATGCAATATACAAAAGAAAGATGCTAGACTACATGAAACATCTTGTAAAATGTTTTAGAGTAAAGAAGCATGAAAAGGCTCTGACTTGTGGAAACCTGAAACACTTTAAGTACTTTAAACTTAAGAGGTGACAATTCTTTCTTTGAAAATTCAGAGTTCCAAAATACAACGACTTTTGCTCACCAACTTACCATTTTTGACCTTAAATAGTTTGTCCCTTATATTTCCAGTAACTGAACCAAAATGTTATTACTGTATTCACTGCATATTCTAAAGAATGATACATATATTTCTATATAAAAAAAAGACTTCAAAGACATCTACTTCTCAAATTTTATGTGACCAAACTAGACAAATCTGAAGTCTTAGGTTTTATACTCAACAGTTCTTACAGTATAGTTGAGTAGAAGTACAAAATGCAGACAATCTGTTTTTACAGGGGTCAGTCATAATTCTTAATTATTCTATCTGTGTCCTCTGAATACAGCAGATAAACTATCTTCTGCAATATTATTCTTAAAAACTGGGGACTGCAGTAAACTGTTAGAATGAGGACATTTCTTGAAGTATCTTCCAACATACTTAGGACATCAGTCATAATATTTACATATACTCAAGCACTTTAAAATCTCAAGTTGTATTAACCAGCTGTCATCTTAGTGTCAAACTCCGGTCATTTTAATGTGAAATAAGGGTCAGCACATGACTTCAGCTATTATTAAAACATTTCTTAGCTACTGAACTCCTATTAAACTATAAATGTCAGTTTCCCACACGAAGGCTTTTCTTGAGCCTCTTCTACACTGCATTTTATTCAGAGTAAAATATCTGAATCAAAGATGACAAAATGAATACACTACATCAACATAAATTATTTACATGCTAACCATGTGGCTGACTAGACTGTATATAATCAAGACATTTTCACTGAGTAGTACAAACCTGGTCTGTGATTGCTAGCTTTTATGAAGTGAGGGTGAATTTCTGAAGTCTGGGCAATGCAGAATTGCAATGAACTCCCACAGGCTCCTACAGGTTTAAAAATCTGTGTGTGTAGGATTCTTCACTGGACAGAAAGTACAGAAAAGCTCACTTTATAGAACAAGAAAATAGCTGTGAAGAACCCGCTATTAAGACTGCACATTGCAGACACATTTGAAATCTTTACAGGAGACCATACACACATAAACCCAAACTTACTAATTGCTGTTAAAAAAAAAAAAAAAAGGAAAAAGAAGCCTATTATCAACTTTCAAAGTATCGAGAAATAAAGAAAAAGTATACCTTTACCAATTAAAATTTTATCAAACTCAGGTATTAATCATTAAAAACCACAGGATTAGGTGTGTCAGCATACATATATTTTTTAATAGCTTTTATCCCCTTTTAAACTCCTCAGAAGAGCATAATCCAAATGAAAACTGACAAAGTATTGAAACTGGCAGACTAAATGCCATGCTCAACAGAAGTCTGCAGTAAAAGCCTTCCATTCCAAACAGAAAATGAACACCAAATCACTCTCTAATGTATGATATGCCTATATACATTAACTTTAAATTCTTCTCTGGTCTTAAGAATATCATCTGCAGTTTTAATAACACTTCAGAAAAAATTTTTGTGCAAGTGTGCTCATGTGCCCACTGGTCTTCAACAAAACAATGGGAATTTAGAAAGGATTAGAAAAATACACTAGGGAATAGATATGAAAATCTCAGTCCTTCACTTTGGATTATGGAAACTTTTTAAAAGATGCCACCTTCCCAAAATTCTCTCTTGCAGGTCTAACTCCTAGCCTATATTGCAGAGCACAAATATACACATGCTTCAGCCCATTCCAACACATAGGTAGCATTCCTTTCAAAGGATGAGATTTCATAAGAAACAGGAAATTTCAAATGAGCACAATGCCTTGAGATGTCCTTCTACTCATTATCAGAAGTAAAGATCTACCATAAATGGGGTGGTGGGAGATAATCAGCACTCTCAAGTTAGACAGTGCTCTCTTTTTTTGTGGCCTAAGTTTTATTATCCATTACATCTACATACACACAAAAATGTATCAAAAATATTTTGAAAAAAAGCTGCAAAATAAAGAAAAATTAAGAAATACTGACATCAAGACTTTAAATTCACTAGAAGAGCTAATAAGCACATCTCTAACACAAGACCTAACAACCTAAGTTTTAAATCTCTGCTGTGAAGAGTAAGAAAGATCACCCCTCGACAAAATTGTTGCAATATGTTTTTTAATCACAGGAAGAAAAATAATTTCTTTTGTCTTATTGATGTTTCCTGCAGTGTCTGAAAAAGTATAACTAAAAAACTTCCCTCAAAAATTTTGATTCAAGTGACTTAAATTCAGCCTAGAGGAAAAGTCACCAAGCTAGGCTTTTAGTACTGGCTACTAAAGAAATTAATACCTTTTTTACCTTTAATTTGTAAGTCTCATATTATGATACTGTTACCAAACCAAAACTGCTTACCAAACCTAGCTCAGGACTCCAGAAGTAGCAGTTACTAAGCTGGAACAAGCTCATTAAGAGTGACAGTGCTCCTGGATTTTATCTCAAAAAATGCATCTGATAAACAGGTAAATCTAACAGCCTAGGCTTGGTACTGTCTCTCTCAGATATACGAGTACTGGAAAATCCCATGGACTAGAACAGGAGCTCTTAGGACTCTCTGCCCTTATTCTGAACCATCAAATCTTCTCTCTCTATCCCTCTTCTCCTCTACTCCCCATTCCTAAATTTTAGCCCACCTGTTTCCCTTCAATAATGGTTCCCTTAAATAATTCTTTTGTGGTTATGCTTCCTTCCACTATTTCAGGAAACCATCCGTAAAGCAGACAGAGTACTTTCCAAAGTTAGTTACTAGACATTAGAAAGCTTGGACGGTGGTGTTTATACAGCTTGCTGAAGATTCTTTGATGAAAGGTGCTATATATGAAACTATTATCTGTACAACTGTCCACATATCACTTACACCAACTGCAAGAAGAGTATAGTTAAAAACAATACTCCATAACCACTAGATACAGTCCAAGTAACTCTTGTTTCTTAAATGCCCGAAAAATAATGGAATTAAGTGTTTAAGTTCAGGTGACATCACCCTGCAAGACAACAACTCCTCCTTTCTCCTTGCTGGTCATTATGAAGGACTTATAACTTGTTCCTGCTTTTCCTCAGTTTTTTAATAAATGACTCCAGAAATATGGTCTTTCCCATTGCTGATCATTAGCAGACTTTCTATGAATTTATTATTTTATTATGATTTTTTTTTTAAGGAGAATAACTGCTACAGAGTATTCTAAGAAGTTTAAGCTGTTTCTCTAGGAAACAAAACTAGCACCTTCACCATCATTCATGCAGGCTGCCTAACTTGATTCTACACTGCTTCACCATGAAAAGCCGTGATAACGTGAACTGAAAGCTTGCCAGCCACCTTATGACACAGATTTCCACGTATTATGGAAACTCAATTTCAATACTATACATACTCCACCCAAGCCAGGTACTGCATTTCATTCTGTGAAGAATGATGGTGAAAGGGAAAACTGAAATCTGGATAAACCCAGCACCTTCAGGGTAAGACAGTGCTGCACATTCATGCAACCACAGGCAAGAAAACAAAGACTACTGAAGACAAGGAAAAAAGGCAGGAAAGGACAGTAGCAGCAATGGAAAAATAGACTATCAAAGTAACATAAAGGTGGACTTCCAGAGATTTCCTTTTATCACTTTGCTAATGACTACAGGTTGCATTTCTACACCAACCATAAATACCTTTAGAAAACTTAAAATTTCACTATGCACAGTGAAATGAAACTGAACACAACTAAGTTTCGAGTGCTAGTCATGCTCATGGAAGAAAAAAAAAATAAACATTAAAATCCTTAGAAGACGATGTGAATATTTACCCATGCCAGTTACAGCTGGTGCAATCTCTCTGGAGAAGATTTCTACAGCTTCTTTTTGCTTATGGTGTACAGCAAGCCAAATAACAGCTTCCCGAGGACCCTGCTTCAAAAAAGTAGACATTAGATTAGCTTAGATGCAGAACGTCAGTTAAATTTCCCAAACTGAAAAATAACTGCAGCTCAGCACTCAAGTTAGATTTAACTGAAATATGTAGTGCTCACTGCTACAATCTACAACTTTCATGCATTGACTTTTCATCCAGCATCAGTGTAATTTTCTGTTAACTTTTCATTATCTGTTTTTAATTTGCTACCATGAAATCAGTTATTGGATACTTCAGACTGCTAGGACACTGTGCTGCTGCTCCAGTGTTCTCAAAGAATCAAGCAGTAGAACTAACAGTACTTTATAAGAAACTAAATACTTGGCTTCACTCAGTGGAACTGGCAAACAAACTCTCCTCTTACTTTAAGTGCACTGAGAATACTTTAGGGTCAAGTCAAGAGCCAGGATTATTTTTCTTAGCATCAAGAAGTAAGCAGATCTGCTCACAGAAAAGAATTCAAACCTAATCCTTAGGAGTTAATAGGAAAACATAACTTGTAAAAGCCACCACGTTTCCAGAGAAGAGAGCAGACCTACTCTGAAGGGAAACCCAACCGGTACTCTGTTCCCTACTCTGCAGTCAACTAAGACACCCATCCTTGCAGATGAGCACTCTCACTTAAGATTTTACTTCTCTACAAATCTCCTTTCTGCCACTGTAAAATATACTGTTGGAATTAATACACTGGCAAAAGCCTTAGAACAAACTTTAGGTCTCACTGAGGGCAAAGACAGTATTTATTCAAGAATCTGCATCCATCAGTAAGAATGACCTTTGGTCTGCCTTTAATCTAAAAATACGAAGCCTGCTCACAATACAAGTCTGTCCTTAAGTGTCTCTTACTTGTCTCAAAGCACAAACACAACCATTTCCATCATACATATGAAAGAGGACTGCACAAGGCATCAAGAGCTACTGAGTTTCTCAGGAGTTTCTCACACAGTACTCTTCCAAGTATGGAGTTCTGCAGCAGAGTACTTCTCCTCTCTGGTAGTCAGCTCCCAAAGTCAACATTTTTCTTTGTTAATGAACACAAAGAAACTTCCTAAAGATTCTGTGGTAATGTTACATGAAATTCTTGGCTTAGTTAGATCAATGTAAAATACAAAAGAGTTTGACTATAAGATTCTAGGGGATTTCTTCCAGTGTTTATATCCTTTTTTATGTTAACAGGAAATGATGCATTTCATGAAAACATGAAAAAAAAACTCCAAGGTTTGGTTGGTTTTTTGGGTTGTTTTTTTTATTCTATGGTTCTACAGAGCTCAGACCACTTCATACCTCTCTAAATCCCCTGTCTTAAAGAGTTCTTGTAGATTTGGCAGCTGTTCTACTAAAAATGTAGAAAAATAAAGAAAAATTGAACATATAGCTACTTAGGATACTGAAAAGGGCATTCTCCTGGATGAAAGGAACAACTGGATTTTGGAAGATCCAAGCCCTTTTGAGTCTATGCCAGACGTCTGCTATACCAGGAAGTGACTATACATGACCAAATCACCCATTTTTAGTTTATTCCAACTTTTTCCTTGCATATAATAATTTTGAAATAACATTTTTCCTGCTAATGTAACATTTTTAATGGATTTCAGCAAAAAAGCCTATTTCTTCACAAATACAGAAACCAGTGACACTTCTGAAAGCATCAGAAACTAAGTACTCAGCACACAGGAAAGATACAGATGCTGCTAGAATTGAACAGTGTCAACTTCAGATTGTTGGGGGTTGATATATGGAGCAGAAGGGACACATTTTATGGTCAGATGAAACGAACAGAGCCATGACTCCTTAAAGGAGTCCTCTCTCCTCTAGGCTAAGGAACAGCATCACCCTACACAGCATCGCATTTTTCATGACTTAACACGGAACAGACAGGGGAACCTTTCTTCATGCTAACAGCATCCTTTGTCTAATAGATAGGAACACGAGAGAAAAGATTAACACCTTGAAGTTGTTCTTATATGCAAGCAGCTGTTGTTTGATCACAAATTTAATTCAGTTCATCTGAAACCACATCTCAACCTTCTTGTTGTATGTTTTGATGTTTATTCACTACCCAAAGTCAAATGATGTCCCTGATTACAAGAACTAGAATCCACGTCAAAAGCAACTCTAAAATTAATTTAATCAATTGTCAATTTACACAGATAGAAGTGAAATGACTCTTATGCTTAATAAAATGGAAATGTACTCATTAGAATTCTAGTAAATTTAACAGTATCAACAAACTATTCCACCCCCTCCTTCCCACTCCCAATTTTAAGACTTGACTAAACATTTTGAACCTTTTTTTTTTCCTCTTCAAAATAACCTGAGAAACTACATGCTGGATCTGAACTCCTAAATTGCCCATCTTCTAACACATCCCCTAACTCTTTAAACAATTCTTATTTCAATTGCCCACATTTCTGTAACACTGCATTGTTTAAAAACACATAAACCAGATCTGAAATCTGAGTATTAGCTTTTGAACTACTAATGCCTTGTAAATTAGTACCCTTTTCCTGTCTTTATACAGAACATTTTTCGTAAAAGCAATACTGTTGAACATGTCAACATTCAAAAAATCTCAAGTCAATTTGAGGAATTTAAGCAACTTCAGCAATGTAGAAACATGCATGTATTTCCTAGTGGCAGCTGCTGAAATGGTGTTTATCATAAATGTTGTAATACACTGAACCAAGTGTTCTGGCTACTGTAAGAGTATCCCAAAGAGACTGTTATGTTAACAGACTACCAAATCCTCTATTCCAGCTTGAATACATGACAAAATCCCAACAAAAACAAGCTCCCTTATGCCAGCTTATATCAAGGCAGGAAAACTTGCTGACTTTATCACCGGTGATCAGTGAAAACCCAACAATAAAGGGCCTTCTTGATTTAGTATGTTTAAACCTAAGTCCTAAACATTCATGAAGTTGAAAGATGATTTTTCTCTATTTCCTGTTCTAGTGGCATATCCACACAGAGATACTCTGAAGTACCGTAATGATAAATGTAATTGCTTTAACCTCTTAGGTACCTATGTAGACATACTGACAGGGAGACACACACAGTTCATTTCTCAGCCTCCAAGATCCCAGCCTGGAAAATACCTACCACACTACTATGATGTAGGAAATCCTGCAAACTTGGTTTATATTTTTATTGGCTTATCTCAGTAGTCATGTAGGCAAACCCTAAAATAAAAGTTTAGCAGAGCCAATGTAAGAGAGGTTATATTATTCCAGCAGATCATGTATCATAGAATAGTTAGCGTCAGAAAGGCTGGGCAGGGATGCATCACTGACAGGACAGAAATTTCCTTCTGTGAATACAGAAACAGATGTCCTGATCAAGATAATATAAATAAGAAACCAATCAGGTTTCCAATTTAAGTTTCACTAGATTCTTGTAGAATTGTTGCTACACAGAAAACATGCAGCCATGCCACGCTCAGCAAATGCATTTAACAGTATTTCCAAAGCTACCACAAGATTAAATTACTATTAAATAATTAAACTATTAAATTCCTATTAAATAATATTTAATAGGAAATACTCTTGCAGAAAACATAATTATGCATTCACATCTGCTTCCTGGTTCTAAACTGTACCACTTTTCTTCCTTGCCCACAGATCCAAAATACAGTGGTCTGTGAAAATAGTAAGCTGAATTACCTGTTCAGAGTAGGTGAATCCAGATATACAGACTATTTTAAAGTCATTTATCTTACAGTACCATTATTAAAACAAAAAATAGAAAAAAGTTCTATTTCATCAAGTCTTAAGAATGTGTTTTAAACACATTTACAATGTGTTTTAAACTGGTTAACAAAGGGTTAGTAGAAGACTAGAATACACAGCACAGTTTTTAATATATCAGACTCTAATAACTGATGTACTATTAATAGATATCTTTCACATGAAATACATCCAGTATTTCTAAACCATGAACTCACTGATGCTGTGACACTGTCATAACCCCTTCTTCCACTACCACAGAAAACAACAGAGCAGGAGACACTAAAAATTAAATGCAACTATGGTTACCCAGTGCTGATTCACATCGCTTTCATGCTCATGCTGGGCTACTGCTGCTAAAACAAGCTATTTGAGTGGCAATCCACCACCACATAAAGAGGTGGGGAAGACTGAGAAAGGAGAGGAGGCAAGCACTTAATTGATTTCTCAAGGACACTTTTTGGTGTCAGGAACAGTCCAGACCCCACACAGCAGCTCAGACTACAGCATACAGGCCTACATAAGCGTGGGATACACAGTGATTTTAAATACGCAAAGGCAAACCTTTGCACCCAGTTTGACAGAGCTGTATGAGGATTAGTCCAGCCACACCAGACATCTACACTGAGCTCCAAATGTTGTTCAACTTATCCTGTGTTGGTATTCATATACATACTTATGTCTCCTCTCTAAATTTAGATGGTAGAATTTTCAAAGCAGTAACTGTTTTCCTACTGTATTAATATACTGCCTAACATAACAGCGCTCAAAACCAGAGCCATGTTATTTGCAACCCGAATAACCATGTCTAATTTGGATGGAAAGACATGGTAGGAAAGAGCATTTAAGATACTACATTATTTCTACACGAGCCCCAACAGGCAGATGTTTTCCTTAGGATTCCATGACTTTGTATTTTAAATGGAAAAGCAAACACCACTCCCCACCCCTTCTGGAAAGCAGCCATAGTTGCTGCTTTCCTGATGAAAACTCCTCTGGTTAGTTTCTTCTGAACTGCTGGAGGAACCGGGTAAAGGGGAAAGGCAACGGTGTGATTTCCTGTATTTCAGCCTTATCTCTCACATCCTATTTCAGGCGTATATGGGAAGCACATATAATGAAGATAATATCTATTTATTTTTAATGCAAGACCTGGGAGTTGAGGCCGAAAATATAGAAAATAACTACAATTACTCAATGTCATTTGTAAAATTTGTATAATGTACTGTAAACAAGACAGAATGAACAGTAAGGAAGAAGAAACTGCTCTTTTTCAAATCATTATTCACTCTATTTAATTAAAGAATGTATTACAATGCATAATCATAAGGAACAGATATGAACAGAACACAGACAAATTCAACATCTGGAACACCTGCTCCTGTTCCAAAACTTTGATTCTGCAATCTCGGTAATATACTTAACATTGCAAGGTTTACGGTCCTGAAAGGAAAAAGACCACATTATAAAGCTCGTTCCTCAAGAAGCAACTCTTGTGCAGGATGAAACTGATCCTCAAGTAATAAAATGAACAGCTACAGATGTAACTTGCCCAATTTCTAAGACTTAATTTCTATAATAAGACATTTGCCATCTTTCTCATGTTCTCTCACATCATGTTCTTGTTTCCCTATACATACAGGTATAGTCAACTCTTTCAAGTGTTTGCACTCCTAAGATCAACTCCAGAGCTTTTGCCATATGTACCTTAAGAGTTTTGCAAGACTGCCATTACCAAAGAAGAATTAAATGCTATTGTTCTGGAACACACTAAACTGTCTAAATATTTGAAGTGCATGTAAGTGAGGACAAGATTTACAGTCTTTTTCCTTAAAAAAAAAACCAAAAAAACCAACAAAAAACCCCAGACTTTCATATCCTAGATTAGGAAAACAGACCATGCGTATCACAGCTGCAGTGGCTATGGCCATCATTCATATTCTTACATATGCATTTATTAAGTCACAAACTACAATGTAGAATTATATAGTGGATGATTGCTTCACAAACAGTACTCACAGTTAAAGTTGCAGAGGCAACAGTAATTCTGCCATTTCCTGACTCTGCTATCTTTATAATGTGGTCTTTTAGAGTTACATCTAATGCAATTTAAGTCTATATCACGAGAAGTTTCATAAGAAGATATTTCTTTAGATGAACAACATTAGAACAGACTACAACAACATTTTTGTAAGATTTTGTATCAGTGCTTCTGGAAGATCCAATACTGCAAAGACCTTGTCAGTGTCAATTTTATACACTAAGTAGTGACACTGAATTCTTTGCAAGATGATGGGGTGAAATTCCCAAGATGATAGTGACTTCCTTTAAAGTTGTGGAAAAGATAACAACATGGAGAGATTAAAAGAGGTCAGTAAAAGTTGAAGAACACTCCACTGAATACTTACACCATCTATACTCCTTCTAGCATGAGGTCCATATGTATCTTCAGACCCTAAAACCTGTATGTTAACTGCACTGTAATCTTCATACCCAAGCTGACTGAAAATAAGACGAGTCCTGCAACAAATGATTTTTATTAGTAAACTGCCTCAAAACAGTTACCTGAAGAAGTCCTGTGTGGTCCACAGGAGTTAGCTTTGTCATGTAAACTGGACTATGAATACTTTACACTAAACAAACATATCTGAATACTACAAATCAAGCGATTACTGACATTGAAGTCATGCCTCTGAATTCATCCCCAGGTTTCAAACTGAGCCTTTTGTTTATTCACATTATTTGAAAGATGACAGGCAAAGACAAATAAACGGATTTCAGCTCTTACTTTTATCTTTAAAACAAAGACAGCTTGAAATGTAATTACAGATATGCAGTCTTCCTGGTTTTCATACTGGCAACTCAGTTTTTAGCTCTGTTTATGCTCAAGGCATTACAAACTACCAATAAACACATGGGGAACTACCTTGTTACATCACAGGCACCAATGAAGGGGGAGGGGGAGAATCTAAACTAAAGAAGGAACTTCTGTTTAAATCTTAAATGTATTTACTTGGGATTCATGAACATACAGCTCAAATGCCAAAAAGTAGATCAAGTTTTTAAACAGAACATTTCTTTATTACTCATGCCTTTCCAGTCTGGCACTGAAAGCCCTCCAACTTCCTATAAGGTTATTTCCACCAAAAGCACAGTGTCAAGAGTGCCAAGTTTGTCCAATCATGATTAATAATGGGAATGAATATTACCTTCTTTTTATACACCATGAAAACACACACTTCTTTAAGAGAGCCAGGAATTAATACTGGGTTTTGACAAATATTGAATTTAGGTTAAACAGACTGTTTGCTACAACTCTTAGAAAAAACAGCCAAACACTCAAGCAGTAAAACTGAAAATGATTCCTAGAGGTTTAAAAGCATCACCAAATGAAGTCCAAATCCTGCTCCCTCTCTCTTTCCCCCCGAAAATAAAATAAAAATTGAAATTAAAAAAAATTAAATTAAAT
>NW_009913372.1:0-7098 GCF_000696875.1 Nestor notabilis
AGATTCAAAGCAGCCCTGTGGAGAAAGACTTTGGGGTGGTGATTGATGAGAAACTGACTGTGAGCAGGCAGTGTGCGCTTGCAGGCCAGAAACCACCCATAACCTGAGCTATATCAAAAGAAGCATGACCAGCAGGTCAAAGGAGGTGATCCTGCCCCTCTACTCTGCTCTCATGAGACCTCTCTTGGAGTATTGTGTCCAGTTCTGGTGTCCTCAACATAAAAAGGACATGGAGCTGTTGGAGCAAGTCCAGAGGAGGGCCATGAGGATGATCAGGGTGCTGGAGCACCTCCTGTGTGATGACAGGCTGAGAAAGTTGGGGCTGTTCAGCCTGGGGAAGGGGAGGAGAAGGCTGCATGGAGCCTTAATAGCAGCCTTCCAGTATCTGAAGGGGACCTACAAGGATGCTGGAGAGGGAATCTTCATCATGGACTGTGGTGATAGGACAAGGGGTAATGGGTTCAAACTTAAACAGGGAAGTTCAGGTTAGATATAAGGAAGCAGTTCTTTACAGTGAGGGTGGTGAGGTACTGGAACAGGTTGCCCAAGGAAGTTGTGAATGCTCCATTCCTGCCAGTGTTCAAGGGCAGGTTGGACAAAGCCTTGGGTGACATGGTATTGTAGGATGATGTGTCCCTGCCCATGGCAGGGGAGTTGGAACTAGATGATCTTAAGGTCCTTTCTGACCCTAACTATTCTTTATTCTATGATTATTTTAAGGCTCCCACATGGGCATGGAGCTTTATTACAGCAACCCCCACCTACTGTGAGGGTTAGAGTAATTCCAATTAGAGGTTGGAATATTCTTTTTAAAAAGGGATCTTGTTTGGCACAAGTTTTGGTACTCTCTGGCCCTTCAGATTCTAGTACAAACTTAGCAGCACACCACAGGAGCCTGGATGACACTCTGTCCTTAGACTGAGAAGAATACAAATGTAACAGCAAAACTGGCAGATAGCTAGAACATTGCTCTTGCTCAGACTCCCATGGTAGCAATCATTGTACCATTGAGGCACTAGTACTAAACAGACATGAAGAGATAAATCTCTTGTTTATCTGACGTATATAACTTGTCACTCTGATAGGACAACACATGGCAATTTATTGTGGCAATTTTTTTAAATCACAGATTCCCTGCCAGTCGGAGTTTGCACTGTGACTATTGGTTGTATTTTAAAATAAAGACAAATTCTCATGATTCAGTTTTTGCAGTACTTAAAAAGACAGCTCCTAAGCAACTTAGTAGAAACAAAGAGCTATATGTGTTAGAAAAATACAACAATATCTGAAGGAATTCTGGCTAGATGAGAAAGTAAGTGTAGTGAAAACAAAAGTCTTTGTTACTTATGCTAGTTAAAATTATCTCACTAAAACCTGTATGCCTTTAATTTATAAACAGATTTTTTTAGCAAGCTGAGATAGGGCAATAGAGCACATTTTTGGTGTTTAAAATTACAGTCACTATCATACAGGGCTTAATAATACATCCAAAAGTAAAGTGATTCTCTCCCCTCCAACAGAATATATGTTAAATTAATGAATGAATATATAGAGGATGTTTGAGTCATTTGTACAGTATCAAGAACATTTAATTTTGGACAGACAATTTTAAAATAAAATTCAGCATTCCAATATTAACCTCCCATCTGTATATCATTTACTCAGTTTTGCAGTATAAACTTCTCTTACTTTGAGTTTGCACTATGTTCTGCAAATTTCTTCCAAAATCTAGCACTGGGTTTGTTTGTTATTCTGCTAATAGTGCTGCCCTTAAATAGTCACTTTGTTAACTTAATCTGTTGCACCATTTTTAGCTGCCACTAGTAAAGATACCAGAGGGGTAACAGTCTGATTTTAATAAGCAACATTGACCTGGCAATTCATCAAGTGAGATGAACAAATTCGTAAGATGAACAAACGTAACCTGGAAGTCAGAAGGAATATTTGTGTACACAAAACTAGAAATTCCAGTTTATAATTATGTAGTTTTATTTTACCCATTCCTGATATCTGGAAGCACATGAATTTCACTGTGACCTACTTTTTTGAAGAGCACTGCTATATACATAGTTAGATTTGCAATTTGTTTTTCTCTGTTGGGGCATAGGACTCAAAAACCACAGAGGATTCAGTTGAATCTCTGAACAAACACTGTTGCTGGATTTTATCATAATGTTGATAATGATGCTGACAAGTGGTAAAAAACCGCTATGTAATGAAGAAATTGAGATTGTAAGAATTTATAGCTTGCCTCCTAGGCGCATAGCCTTAAAACAGGTTCATATCTGTTCATGACTACATATTCTGTCCTGAATAAAGGCAGGCCCCAAAAAAGGGCCTTTAGTGCTATCAGTAGAGTACAGGGCTACTAAGAGAGTGGGAAATAGCAAGACAAGTGAGAAAGCAGCAAAACAACAACAGAGAAATAGAGCTTGGAAAAGGGACGGAAATATGGACCTATACACAACAGAGTAAATAATGATGTGGTTTTGGGAATAAGGAGAGAGACACTGGGAAGTGAGCAGATATGAAAGGAAGTGACTCAAAATGGATTATATCAAGCTCAAAAATGAACAGTTGCCTAAAGGGCATAAGCTTACTATTTACCTTATTGTTCATTGCAGAAATTACAAAAACCACAGCAGAAAGAATATAGGATAAGATCACAAGAGAGCAATGAAAGAGTTTCAACTGTTGCTACTAATTGCAGGAATTTTATGCAGTCTTTTAAGGGAATGACAAAAATTACATTCTTGATGCTAAACATATAAAGGATTTTAAGTAACAAAAATACTATTAAATACAAAAAAAACCCAGCAGAAAAACCTTTACATTTAGATTGTCCAAATCAATTTTCAGAAGGGACCTGTGCTCCAGTGTGCTCCAAAATTTTGGGCACCAAAAATCAGACACCCTAAAACATGTTATTGCTTTAAATGTGAGTGTCAATCCCACTTAATATACGAGAAACAGAGCCTCTAAAATAATTCACAATTTATCTAAATGCTGGTCTGTTTTGAAGATGTATCTAAAAATTGTTAAATGCATTCTCAAAAAAGAGATTTGTAATGGCATAGAAGGTGGGTTTCTGCATTGATAGAGCATGAAGGAAAGCAATACAATTAAGTTGTTGTTCCTAAATCAATAGCTTCTGGAAATTATTAATTTAAATAATGATAAAAAAAGGGATTTTAATATGTTTGGTAGAAAATTTACAGTGAAGTGGAGATGGCTCTTTTTTCTTGTCCACAGTAGTGCTGGGTGTTATCTTATACAGCTACAGGTAAAAATAAATTGCAAACTTTATGATCTCTGAGATTCAGTTCACTTCTTTAAAAAAATAATTGGATTCTCTATAATTTCTGTTTTTCTGATCCTCTTACAAAAAGACAGGAAGGAAACTGCCCAGTTATACAACAGAAGGAGAGGAATACCTTGTTATTAGCAGCTAAAACATCATAGAGACAACCACATACAATCATGATACATTGAAGTAAGTTACCACGTTTGATTAACCATTGAATCAATTCCTTAAAATCAACAGTACAAAAATTTCATATTAATGAAACATGCCTGAACTCATATTCTGAAGATCAGGAAGCCTAATAACCACTCAAATTAGACCAGAACTTGATGCAAAAAGTGGCCACTCCTGTAGTAGCTGGCGCTCTAACTGTGCAGTAAAGCTGCAAACCCTCATAATAGAAAACCAGCATATATCTTTGTTCTCCAAGGTGCTTCTAACATTCATTGGCTGAGGAGACCTCAGCTGAAAATTCTGTAGTAGACTTCTGTGTGTCTCTGCACATGTGTATGAATAAGAATATTTTGCAAAGCCTGAATAGCATAGGCTGTTCATTTTCTAGAAAGCAAGATTAGAAATTTTAATTGTCATATGTAGGAAACCAAAATATTTCCTTTACATTACAAAGACATTTGGAGCTGCTTCCTACACATCCATTTTGTAATCAGCCCATGTTGCCACATATCCACTTCAGAGCTTGGGGATAGACAGCAAAACCCATGTGGAGGGCTACTATGCAGGAACATGGTTGCCCTGCAGATCAGTAGCACACAGAAGTGCTACTTAGAAAAGATACCAGTGGACACCTACCCACCCCTCTCCTGACCTGCATCAAGATCATGTTATTTCAGCAGAATTCAATATATTCCTACCCGTCTTATTTGTCTAGGCCCATTTCTTAAACTCACATATGTGCATAATCACAGAATGGCTAAAGCTAGAAGATGGACTTAATGTTCACTACTGAGGACCATGTCCAGATGGCTTGTGAAGATCTCCAAGGATCAAGGCTCCATCATCTCTCTGGGCAACCTGTGCCAGCGCTCAACCACCCCAGCAGTAAAAAAGTGTTTCCCGGTGGTCATACAGAACATCCTGTGTTTCAGTGTATGCCCACTGCCTCTTGTCCCGTCATGGGGCACCACTGGAAAGAGCCTGGTTCTGTCTTCTTTGCACTCAGGTATACATCCACATTGAACAGATCCCTCCCTAGCCTTCTCTTGTCAAGCCTGAACAGTCCCAGCTATTCAGAAAGGCCAATCTTGCATTCAGTACCTTCAGACTTTTCCATGCTTTTCCTGCTTGCTCAGACACAGTCACTGTATTTCCCCCAGCTTACCTGTCCCTGCATCCACCTTCCACCTGTGACTGTGGACAGGAGCTACCTTTTCATCCACTCAGGCCTCCAGATAGTTTTGCCTGACTACCTACCTGTTCATTGGGATGGACTGCACTTGAGAGTAAAGGAGATGATCCTTGAATATTAACCCCTTTTACTAGGCTCTTCTTACCTCCAAAGTTTCATCCCATGGCAATTTTACAAGCAGATCTCTGAAGAGACCAAAATCTGCTCTCCTGCAGTCTGGGGTTGTGATCTCATGTTTTGTTTGCTCGCTACCTCCTCTCTGGGATCTGAACTCCACTGTCTTACTGAAGCCAAGGCTTCCTTCAGCCTTCACATTTCCAGTAAGTCCCTAATTGTTGTTGAGTAGGAGATCCAGTAGCGGATCTGTCCTTGTTGATTTCTCTATCAGTTGGGTGAGAAAATGTCACTGATGCCCTTCAGGTAATCCTCCTAGGTTGCTTATGTCATGATATAGTTAAAGGCCCTCCTGAGGACCAGGTCCTTTGTATGTGAGTCTGATCTTATCTGTCTGTACAGATCAGACTCCTTCTGCTTTTTGAACGTGAGGCTGATCTTATCTATCTGTATAGATCAGACCCCTTACGCTTTTTATTCCTCATCAGGTGGCCTATAGCAGACACCCACTGCAATATCATCCTTACCTGTGTTCTCTTTAATCTTTATCCATAAGCTTGCAATTGACTCCCTATTCACTCCTAAGCAGAGCTCCATGCGCTTTAGCTGCTCTGTCACGTAAAGGGCAATTCCTCGTCATAATCTTCCTAGTCTGTCTCTCCTAAAGAGCCTGTACCCCTCCACTGCAACGTTTCACTCATGAGAGCCATCCCACCATATCTCTGTGATCCGAAGAAGATCACAGTCCACAGCTGCGTATGTCTCCAACTTGTGAAGTTTATTCTCCTTGCTGCATGCTTTAGCATTTAGATACTTCATAGAGGCATCCCGACATACTGATTTCCCAGAAAAGTTTTGGAGATTTGTCTGTAATGGTGCCTTGTAGGCTTTTCCTTGCTTGCATGAAAATGGTGGATGTGACCCCCCTTAAGCCTCATTTGTGGATTTTGTGATTCCTTCGTGTCACATCACTGGGTGCTGTTTGCTTGTTAAGCCGGCCCATCATTCCTTCCCAAGAGTGCTAGTAACACTCTTCTTTCAGCATCATTCATAGTTTTAAACCCTTCTTACCAGCTCAGACATCCTGATGGCAGAGATACCTCCTCCCTGCTTAGTGACGTGGAACCTGTTCCTCAAAAGCAGCTGCTGGTCTGTAAAAAGGTCCAGTGGTTATAGAACCCAAAACCCTGTCACCACCACCAGCTCCACAGACAATTATAGATGTGCTTATCAGTGCTCTCTCCCTCACACCCTTTCTTCTCACAGGCAGGATTGAGAATAACACAACCTGGGCCCCCATGCCCTTGACTACTGCCCCCCAGATCTCTGAAGTCACTTTTCATACTGTGCAGGTTGCCTATGTCAGTATCATTGGTACCCACATCGAAGAAAAGTAGGAGGTAGTAGTCAGAGGGTCAGACAAGCTTTGGCAGTCGCTCCAGAACATCCTGGATCTGAGTCCTCAGCAGGTAGAAAACCTGTAGATGATAGGTCATGTTGGCAGATTGATGCCTCTGTCCTCTGCAGCAGTGAGTCACCCATTACGATCACTCATAGCTTTTTCATGGTGGTCATGCATGGTTTACTGTTAGAGAGCTCAGTTTCTTTGCTTGAAAGAACATCTAGATCCTCTTCAACTCTGAGGGCAGTTAAACTGTTTTGCAGTTGTAAGCCCTTAGGTAAGGCAGAAGCCTTCCACTTCATCCTTCAAGTCACCAGCTTCAATCCTTCACCTTCTGCAGAGGCTGCACTTATACTAGAAATGGACACTGACTGGGGGCACCTCAATAGAGGTGGGGGTCTGGGGCTTTTCAAACTCTTACATCTCTGGGAACATCCTTGTCAATCTCCCTTTCACCTTTTCTGATGGTGTGCAGATTGACTAGTTATTCTGTTACAGGCCACCTGACCAGGAGGAATCTGTGGATGAAGCACTCTACAGACAGATAGGAGCAGCCTCACATTCACAGGCCCTTGTCCTCATGGGGGACTTCAACCATCGTGGTATCTGTTGGAGGGATGGGACAGCCCGGCACAAGCAATCCAGGAGGTTCCTTGATTGTGTGGAAGACAACTTCCTCTTGCAAGTAATAGAGGAACCGACAAGGAGAGGTGCCACGCTTGACCTCGTGCTCACCAACAGGGAGGGTCTGGTTGGGAATGTGACGCTCCAGGGCAGCCTTGGCTGTAGCGACCATGAGATGGTCGAGTTTGAGATCCTCAGGACAGTGAGAAAGGCGTGCAGCAAGCTCACTGCCCTGAACTTCAAGAGAGCAGACTCTCGCCTCTTCAGGAACCTGCTTAATAAGGTTCC
>NW_009913373.1:0-8254 GCF_000696875.1 Nestor notabilis
GTTTGTTTCCCATACTACGGGCATTTGTGCAGAGGCATCTGAGCCAGACTCCAAAGGGGGCTGACTCAATTGTTGGAACATCTGAAATATCTCTACATTGCTCCAAGCCCTTATTACAGGTGCTGGCAACCGACCGGGGGTGCTGGGATGGATCGATGCCCCCCTCCCCCAATACATCTAGTTTAAAGCTTTCTTGACCAGTCTGGCAATCCTCCTACCAAAACAGCTCTTCCCCTTCTTTGTTAGACCAACTCCACCAGCCTCCAGTAGATCTGGCCTCCCAAATCCAGTCCCATGTTCTAAACACCCAAACCCCTGATTACGGCACCACTGTTCTAACCATTTACTAACCTGCCAAATGCACCAGGTTTTAAGGTCCTCCCCTTTATCCTGGAGAATTGATGAAAAAACTACCTGAGCTCCAGAGCCCCTAACCACCTCTCTCAAGGCTCTGTAGTCCTGCTTCATGTTCTCCAGGCTACTGCTATCTATATCAGTAGCAGAGCCTTACTCATTTGAAACTTGATTTTTAAAGATACTTTTACTATATGCTGAAGTCATGACTTACTTTTATACTGGAAATGTATCAGCACACTACATCCTAATTGCTGACCTGTAAAGGCACCACAGACTCCTGGTGCAAATGCATCTCTAATCCATCGTGTCTGTTCCCTATCTTTGTGGTGCACAGGCACTTCAGAGGGGCACCCCAGCATGTCATTTTCCCAAAAAGGGTCTTTTTCCCTTACCCTCTGCTTCAATAGTGCCTGTGGAAACTTACCTGTTTACATGCAAGTGTTGGAAGTGATCTCACTTAAACCTTGAGCTGTGGATTTTGTGTTCCATTCTGCACACATCACCCCAGCCCCTTTGCTCATCAGCCCTGATGATGAACACTCTCTCACGGGGCTGCTGTTAACCATCCCTCCCACATAATTCCTAATTTAAGACTTTCTTTCCAAGTCAGCCATTGCCTTCGTCCTGCTTAGTGAGGTGGATCCTGTCTTTCCCAAGTAGATGTTGATCCCCAAACAGGGTCTCTTAGGCCAAACCAAAACCCTGTCGCTGACACCAGCCCTGCAAGCAGTTGTTGACACACCATACCCCCATGCTCCTTATTATCTCTGTTTCTCTCTCTCATCCTGTCTGATGCTGCACACCCTGCTTATTTCCTCCTATCTCTCCTCCTCTTGGTGACTCAGCTCCTCAACAACAGTAACACCTCCTGCAGTACAGAAGGCCATCTCTTCCAGCCTCAGAGAAGGGCTGGATTCATCATGCAAGCCTCCACCTAGGTAGAGGCCTCTGCCCTGGCAGGAGCAGCTGGTCCATCACCTGCTAGGGAAAGTGTGCTGTGGCACATCACTATCATACCTGAAAGTGTTAAAGCTGATCTGAACTCAGGTGACTTCTTCTTGGCATCTTTCTAAGCATCTTGACTGTTGGCTGTGCTCTAAACCTGACCTTCATATAGGTGTCTCTCTCTCCCGTCAGTTGAAAAGGTGCTTGACCCTCCCTCATAAGGGCAGGGCTACAACAAAACTTCAAGCAACCTTGTGTCAAGGGCGGCTGACCAAGCTCATTAGAAGCTGCTAGAACGTCTAACCAAACAGGTTTTCATTATGGGCCTGCAAATAGTTTGATGCAATGAAATTTGTACTTTCTGCTGTTCCGCTAACACGTATCATCAGCCAAAGATATTGTGGATCATAGATAAAATGTGCAGCCTGAGAACTGCCTTTTGAAGGTTTTTTATTTGTATTGTTTCATATTGCTGACAATATCAACTTTAAAGCTGTCAAGAACACAAGGGAGAAAAAGACAGATCTCCAGGTTACCCAAGAGTTTAGACAGTGCAAAACTTCCATAGATGCAAAGCGGCAAGGCCTATGTTATCTGAATGTTTCCTTAAGTCTTGCAAATATTTAAGTGTTTTGCTTTGTGTTCACTTCACCTGCACTGGGCCAACCTGTTTGAACTGTTGGCTGGCATTCACCTTAACTTACAGTTACCTTCTAACATTTATGTCACTTTTGGCAACTTGTGGACTCCACCAGACACCTGGTGAGAGTCCCCACTCTCACATATTACTCTGTACCTACTTGTGGTACCTGCTAGTGCTAAGGAATGGATTTAACTTATTTTTCCATGGGATCTTTCACCACCGAGAGCTGGCTTGAGGATGCTCACTCAGCTGTGCAGCATCCACCTGAGAGGACACAGCTCTTCACCATCTCCCTCCAGTGGCAATGTTAGCTGACCCCGCAGCAAGGAGGAGTGGGTGGCAGCGGTACCAGTAACTGAAGTTGTGTCAATAATGGAAGAAATAAGGGAGAGCTTTTTAAAGGATATGCTTAAGTGAAGTCTTCAGGGAGCAGATTTCTTCTCAGTGGTTTGTCACAACCCAAAATCCTCCATGTCGTTGTTTTGTGCAGGATTTTTCATTTTGAAATTAAACATTTCAGTGACATCTGAAATGTCTGGATCCTGAGATCTGAATCCAAATCCTGAGCTTTACCCAGCTCTGAAGTACCTCACTCGCTCAAACACAGCAGTTTTCAGCTCCATGAAGAACTGCTCCAAAACCTCCTAGGGGTCCTGCTGTGGAGAGTTGCCTGTAAGCAATCAGGAAACCCTCCACCTTTCTCCTTGAGGTAGGCCATAAAGCTTGCCCTGGAGCCATGAGCTGCAGGAGCCAGAGAACCCCAAGCTTTGAGACTGGGTGAAATTGTGGCCAGCTTCTGCTCATATTTTTGCAGAAGTTTGCTGAAAGCAATATGCCATTAGGTGCTGTATTTTCAAAGCCAGTATTTTCCTGTGAAAGCGTGGTTCCTTGGAAAATACTAAGGCAGCTTTCTTGCTGTTTCTTCTACAAAGGTCAACCTCCTACCTCTCAAGAAACTCTAGCTATACTGGCACAAGACAGACTAACAGGAATGCTGCAGGCTCAAGTGTTTACATAGGTAAAAACTAGTTCCTTCTATGGTTTCTCAGCCCTATCGACAATCAATTGTAAAGTCCTTGCCTGTCGACTCAATAGGCATTTCATTCAACCTAGCAGAATCCTAGTCTCATTATATTCCAAAACTGTCACAGGTAGATTTGTACATTCCCTCGCCTTCTGCCCCCATAACCTTATTTTCAAAGCTGATGACCAACCAATATTCCCACTTCAAATGAAGCCAAACTTTTTCCTGCCCTTTTTCTTCTTTAAGCACTTAACATACCTTTTCAGATTTTTTTAGAGACAATGTCTTGGAAAAAAGTTTGTTTCTTTAGGTGAAGAGGACAAAGAGATCTGGTTGCTTTGTGCTTTGGTTTTTTTCTCATTGCCAAAAAAATCTGGAGTTGAAAGCAGAAGCTGTCACTTCTAGAAGGACTGCTTATTTGGCTATGATAATGAAGAGCCACAACATTAGTTCATTAAACAGGCTTCTTTAGAAAGATTTGGAAATCAATAGAAAATTGTGTGGAGGACTAGAATTATAGAAATGAGATTAAATAAATTAGATATGAGAGCATATATTTAGAGATCAGTAAGAATTTATCCTCTCTACTATGTGTTCATGGACAGGAAAAGAATGAAGACTCCACATACTGCTTGCTTACAGGATGATTAAAAGACATCAGTAGGACAAGACTATGAAAGCAGTTAATAAAAGTCTGAGAATGCATCAAGAAAGGTATTTCCAGTGATTAAATGCAAGTTATTTTGCACTAGGTATTAATGAGTCTTCCTTTGCAACAGTGCATATATCAATGTAAACCCCGTGTTTGAAGAGGATACATTATAACTTCAACAGATGCAAACACAAGTAGGATGATCCAGGAAGGAGATCATATGAAAAGAAACTTGTCCTGGGTTCAGCTACAGCAGTCATTTTTTCTCCTTCTTAGTAGCTGGTGCAGTGCTGTGTTTTTGACTTTCAGTCTGGGAACAATGCTGATAACACCGATGTTTTTAGTTGTTGCTCAGTAATGTTTACTCTGCCCAAGGACTTTCTCAGTCTCATGCTTTGCCAGAGAGGAGGGGAAGCCAGGAGGAAGCAGAGGCAGGACACCTGACCCAAACTGGCCAAAGGGGTATTCCATACCACAGCACGTCATGCCCAGTATATAAACTGGGGGGAGTTACCCGGAAGGCCCAGATCGCTGCTCGGGTCGGGCTGGGTATCGGTCGGCGGGTGGTGAGCGGTTGTGTCCTTTTCCCTTGTTATTCCTCTTATCATTATTATTGGTAGCAGTAGTGGTTTGTATTATACCTTAGTTACTGGAGTGCTGTTATCTCAACCCGTGGGAGTTACATTCTTCTGATTCTCCTCCCCATCCCTGCGGGAGCGGGGGGAGGAAGGAAAAGAGGGGGAGTGAGCGAGCGGCTGCGTGGTTCCAAGTTGCCGGCTGGGCTTAAACCACGACAAAACTTCAAAAATACTTACTTTATTTAGCCTAAAAAAGTGAAGTTGAAAATAGAATATGATTGCTTCTTTATTTTCCCAGGAGAGAAAATACAAAGGAGGAGGAACTTCTAAGCTAAAAGACAATGTTGGCAGAAGAACATATGGTCTGTTTATTTATACTCCCCAGAGAAGGATGTAGGCTGAAAATTTGGGATAAGTTTCTAACAATCAGAACTATGAAGTTCTGGAACAGACTTCCAGGAGTGGGGGTCAAAGGAGTTATTTTTGATACAGAGCTTGACTGGTTCTTCAATTGCAGGATTAAAATGCCCTCTTGCAATACTGGGAATACAGATATAGAATCACAGAATCATAGAATGGTTTGGGTTGGAAAGGACCTTAAGACTGATGATTAAAGGAGCTAAACAAAGGTAAGCCAGGCCCTTTAGCAGAACTGCTACATTTTTACTGAAAACATAGTAGGAAACAAGTGAAGTCTTTATTCAATCTAAATGTAGATTAACATAGTTCTCCTTGATATGCAAATATTTAGCATGTGTGTGACATTTAGTTAGCATTCTACATAGTACAGCACTTTGAACAGGAAAAGCAAGAAATTTTGTACACTACCACCAGTCTCAGTTGACCAAGAATGTGTACACATTATGTAAACACACAGTAGCGCCTGCAGCTAGACACATCCCAGATCAGCATAATATTGATATTATATTACCTGTACAAGTGTGCTGAGTGTGGAATATCAGAGGGGCAGCACAAATATAATAGGATATTATTCACAGAAGCAGATTTTCTGTGGACTTGAACAATTATTTCTTTGACTAAAAACACAAAGGCTACTCTTCACATCAAGTTAAATAACCCAAAGGACTGAGAAATAACAACATTCAAGAAGTAAGAGGAGTAGTTCCTAAGAAGGAACTAAAACCCTGCTTATTGTCGAGTGGCTGCCAAGGCTTGTCCAGTCATCAGGCTATTAGCCCCCATCATCCATGTGAGCACAGATGATACTGCTAAGGGAGTGTGACCACATGGCTCAGAGGACAATGATCAAGGGCATCAGGGCCCAGGTATTATCTCCCTTGATCCTGCCAGTGAGAGGGAAGGGCTTGAGGGGGAATAAATGGATTCTGCAGGTTATCAAGTTTGTATGGCTGGTGTTGGGAACAAGGTTTTGACTTCTATGACCATGGGATGCTCTCTTGATGACTGATAATAGCTTGGGAAGGACAAGATCTGTGTGACCATGCGGGGAAAAATATCTTTGCCAATAGACTGTCCAACCTGATGAGAAGAGCTTTAAAGTAAGAACAATGAAGGAGGGAGAGAGTGACCAGCAATCAAGTGAAGTGGTGGGTGGGGTTAGCAAGCAAAGATCCTGGGATGTGAACAGAAGGGACCTGTTTTGTAACCAACAAAACAGGGCTGAAGTGGGGTGACCTCAGGCATATGCAGATAAATAAGGAAATGTCTATGGAACAGCATTATGTAGAAAGCTCCCATACCTTTTCTAGGAAACTAGCATAGCAGGGTACCTCTCTGGTGTGCCAGTACACCAATGAACACACCACAAGGCACAGAAGGAGGAATTAGAAGTCTGTGTACAGTTACTGGGCTATCATCTTATTGGTATCACAGAGACATGGGATAGTTCACTGTCCTGGGTTCAGCTACAGCAGTCACTTTTTCCCCTTCTTAGTAGCTGGTGCAGGGCTGTGTTTTTGACTTTCAGCTTGGGAACAACACTGATAACACCGATGTTTTTAGTTGTTGCTCAGTAATGTTTACTCTGACCAAGGACTTTCTCAGTCTCATGCTCTGCCAGAGAGGAGGGGAAGCCAGGAGGAAGCAGAGACAGGACACCTGACCCAAACTGGCCAAAGGGGTATTCCATACCACAGCACGTCATGCCCAGTATATAAACTGGGGGGAGTTACCCGGAAGGCCCAGATCACTGCTCGGGTCAGGCTGGGTATTGGTCAGTGGGTGGTGAGCAGTTGTGTCCTCTCCCTTTGTTATTTCCCTTATCATTATTATTGGTAGCAGTAGTGGTTTGTATTACACCTTAGTTATTGGACTGTTCTTATCTCAACCCGTGGGAGTTACATTCCTCCGATTCTCCTCCCCATCCCTCCGGGAGCGGGAGGAGGAAGTGGGGCAGTGAGCAAGCGGCTGTGTGGTTCCGAGTTACCAGCTGGGCTTAAACCACAACACTCACGCAACTGAAATGCTGCAAAAGAATAACCCAAGCTCTTTTGGAAGGACAGGCTGGGAACATGAGGAGGAGGTGCCTTTTATGTTAGAACACCATGAGGGTGCATGGAGATCATCCTTCCTCTCTATTCATCACTGGTGTAGGGATCCTGACCAGGAAAGCTCTCAACATGGGGGAGTTAGTGATCTACATATCTGTTAACCTGAGCAGACATAGGTCTATGCTGTGCTGTGCTGCACATGCAGCCCTGCAGGCCATGTCATGGTGCACAAATCCCTTGGCCTCAGGATGATTTCAGCTGGCTCAGGCAGAGGAGCCTGCAGGCAGCTTCCACTTGGCACCGGTGACTACACCACCTGCCTGGCCTTGCCATTATCTAAAAGTGCAACAAGAAGTTCTTGTGCAAACACCCCTTTTGTTTGATTATGGAAATGCTGAATAGAGCTGTCTTCTTTAAAGAAAATTCTATAGTAACTTTAATGACCAAAACAGGGTAACTCTTTCTATGGATGGAAACCCAAATGAGGTAACCCTTTCTATGGATGGAAACCCATTTGATGCTACATAACTTGTGGTTCCCAGCATCTGAAGGGACTTAAGATTACCTATAATGTCTTTATAGCAATAGCTCTAATAAATAGTGTTTTAAATTATACTTTACAAAGTCTAAGTGCCTTTCTTATTGGGTTCACACAAAAAAAAAGCACCTCCTGTTGCAGAACAACTGGTGAAGACATAATTGCAGTGCTATGCTCTGGCTCCCCCGTACAAGAGAGGAATAGACTTAATGGAGAAAGTAGAACACAGGGCCATGAAGATGGTTAAGGGACAGCCCAGCCTGGGGTATCTGATCACTGTGTAAAAATAGCTGTTGGGAGGACGTGACGAAGATGGAGCCGAACTCTTCTTAGCGATGGCATGTGAGGACAAGAGGTAACAGGATCAAATTCTATCTGAAGGTAAGAAAAAACTTATTTACTATGAGGGTGGACAGACACTGAGACAGGTTGCCCCAAGAGTTTGTGGAGTCTCCATCACTAGAAATACTCAAAACTCAACTGAACATGGTCCTGGACAACCTGATGTAGATGCAGCTGCTTTGAAGAGGATTGAACTGGACAATCTCCAAAGTCACTTTCAGTCTCAGCTGTTCTGTGATTCTTTGAGTTCCCTGCTGGTGATGTGGCAGCACAAAGCAGTGCAAGCTAGAAAAGAGTGGAATCCTTCCTATCAAGAGTACAGAACTTCTAGGGAGTAGTAGAGCTGGTCTCAGACACACTGTACCATGAAATGTCTGCCAGTGAACTCAGATGGCTCTGGGGATACAACCTGAAAAATGATGGAAAGGCCAAACAGTCTCAATGTTGCCTTTCATAATAGGCTGCTCTTTAGATGCCCCTTAGTGTATCACAAGAGCAGGATGGTCTGAACAGTCAGGGTACTGAGGCTTTTAGAAAGCTGCTGGGGATACTGTCACAGAACAATGCAGGAACAAGCCATGGGCCATTGCATGATGAGAGTAACATCAAAGCTCTTACAGAGATCAAGAACAACAAAAGAAACAAGGTGCTTTCTGAATCAGCAGGCACCCTAGTGCGGCATGAAGGATAACTTGGGAAGTCTG
>NW_009913373.1:8285-25791 GCF_000696875.1 Nestor notabilis
CAGAGGCTGAGCAATGAAAGGAGCAGTTTCTGAAACAAACTGATAAAATAAATAGCTACAAGAAGGTATTTAGAGCTCTGAAAGGATTTAAGGATTAAATGATTGCGTTTTTAATGAAAGTGAGTAAATCTCATTAAACCCAGCAGCACTGCTGTAGAACAGGCAACATCAAACGCTGTACTGAACCTCCTGGCAAGGTGAAACATGCCCTGGATTCCAGTGATTAAGAGCTGTATTTTAACTAGCAATTACAGTTTGAAAGTTTTATCTTTGTTTTCTGGAATAATTGCAACAGGCCTCGCTAAATAACCCTTATTTCTTCAGCTGTGTGAACTGAATGGTTTCATTGCATTAGGAATAATTCTATGAATCATTAGATCAACTGCTCAAAGGCCCAACAAATGTCTGGCAAGTGTAACAAGCCAAAGGCATGTAAAGTCACAAAAATACCTCCACTTCTTCCTCTCCAGAGCTACACCCATACTTCATACACAGTGAAGAGGTGTCACTGCCTCTTTTCCACCCCATGAAAGGCACAATGAGTCAGCAGCTTTGTGGTCTGCAAACTAGCCATGGCTGGCATACTGGCTGAAGATGAAGGGTTGTGACATTACACCACTGCCAGCTATCGCTTCAGATCCCTGCATTGGTCAAAGTGCCTGCTTAGTTTGTCTTCCCACCTACAATGCAATAAAGCAGCCCCTTTCTCCATCACAGGTGTAAACTTCCACACTGGGATCTTACAAGTCAAACCAGAAGAAAATCAGAAGACCCACCAAAGCCAGACCACAGAAAGGGGATTTTGTTACAATACTCTAGTGCTTACAGTAACTGAGAACTACGGAGAGGGAACAAAAAGTTGAGCAGCTGTGGGTTAAGCCTTGAGTTTCAAAAACGACAAGTCAGACCCCACAAAAAGGTAAACCTGGAGATTATTTTAGGCAGTTCAAGAGTTTTTCAAGGTCTTATGTATCTGGACTCATTTTCCTTCCGGTTTAAAGGTGTACCTGGACTCCCTTTCCTTGTGGAATTAAAGCTGTGAACCTTCAATTCACACTAAGATCATCCTTTCAAGCATTTCACCTCATTTCTTTACTTAAACAAAAGTTTAAATTTTTATTGCAATCTATTACATGATTCCTAGTAAAATCAAGAGAGCTGGTCCCTAATGTCTCTGGGTAGACAGAACTGAAAAGTCTGTTTAGAAATATTTTAATTTTTGTTCAATTAAGAAATACTTTAATTTTTGTTCAATTAAAGTCAAACTGCTGAAATATAAATGTAGGTTTGAAAAGAGCTGTCTGAAAGTGGAAGCACTGAGCACAAATTTGCATAGGAAATTAAAGAAATACTTTGCAACAAAAGAAAGATAATACATCAAAGATAGAGAAATCTTTTAGGAGTCATTTCTTCAGGAAACAAGACTAACAGATGCAGAGTCCACATGCACATTGGAGGCACCTACATGCTCCGTCATTCTTTCCAATTGCTTCTGGACACATGGACATCTCCAGCTTAGTCTGATACATGTTTAAAGGTTTCCATTGTAATTAAGTTCATGCGTACTTCCTGTAAATAATCAGGAAGGGCTTTGTCAGGACACTCACTGAGAAAACAGACTTTATAATCAGTAAACATTAAAAAACCCAAACAGTTTCTCTTTCTTTCCTGAAGTTTATGCCTTTAAACACTGTGGTTATTGTTGGGAAATGTGTTTAAATTGTCCTGAGCCAGAGTCATAACTATAATTAACATTACAAGTCACTGCTAAAATGCATTAAAAAGCACACAACTATGTTCTTTTACACACAAAACCCTAACTTGAAAGAAACAAGATAAGCAACAATTCATCAAATTGTCAGTTTGTGGAATCAACTTTCGTATTTAATATCTTCATTATTAACGTATCATTTAATTGTCCTATTCCTTAACTAATTAGGTAGAGTACATGTAGAGTATCCCCACCTTGGGATATATTCTTGTAATGTATTCTGTTAGGTCTATATAACTTTCTTTGTACTTACATCACAGTATCATTTATACTCATGCTCACTCTATTGCTCTAGAAAGTAAAAAGAATTTTCCTTCACAAAATACGATTAGTGGAAGATGACAAAAAATGTTGTTGTCTAATATCATCCTAGTTAGAATGAATGAGCATGAGAGAATTTTCATTACCTTCTTACCTGAATAGCCACAAAAACACATGCTTTGTGTGTCACTGGAATTTCATACCATCACATCCTAGACAAGTGAAAATTGTCAGTTTTCAAACTAAATAAAACTCATCATAGCCCTCCAAGCCCTAGTTTCCCATTTTTAGATAGCTACAATTTTATAGATATTTTTCATATTTTGATATAATTTCCCACTTTTATATAACAGCAACAGAAAATTAAAGCTCACGTCACCTTCAGCAACTTCAGGAGCTTTTTACAGTTCTCACAGAATGAATTATTTTCCTTCCTAATGTAGGGAGAGCTATGGGAATAATTTCATGGAATTATGTGGAAAAGAGAATAGGGTGAAGAACTAAAGGATTTAGAGATGGATACAGTTCACTTGATGAAATTAATCTTAAAGGTATTTCTCTAGACATTGGTTGATGAAGCCAGTAGCTAAAATATTTAACAATTAGATCAGTGCTGCCATGGAAATTGATGTGATTAATTATTAAAAAGCTTCCTTAGAAAGGAATTTTTGCTAAAAACTCAAAAGTTATACTTTTGTCTGTATAGCAGCACAAGATACGCAGTCATACATATGGATGAATCTTACCCTAGGCAGCAGAACTGGAATTCTAGCAATTCAAAAGCGATGAATGATAACAAATACTTAGAAAATAGAGGTGTCATAAAAATTATATTCTGCCACTTACTGTACCACACTTAAGCAAGTTTTGATTGAGCGGGTTAGAAAAACTTTGTCAAAGGTGTTGATTTTAGATTTTGGGTTTTGTTAAAACAAAAACTTCTGATCTGAAAGTATATTGAAATAAGAGGACTTCTTGCAGCCAGCCATTTTTGTCTTCTTTTTTTAAGAGAAAAAGAGAAGAGAATTCCCATGAATTGAAAATGCCTGATTTGGCATATTGGAACAAAATTTTTCATCTTGTTTTGAAGTTTTTAATAGTTTTATTTTGGTTTACATTAAACTTAGAGTGAAACATTTTGAATGAATAACACAATCTTTTTCTTTTTTTTTTTTTCCAGAAAATCTTTTAATTCCAAGCTTGCAACAATTCTTTTTGTCATTTTTACCTTCTAATTCCCCTTTCATGTTGGAAAAACCCTAAAGTTTCTTGACGTGAAGAATAACTATTTTCTGTCCGCCACCACTTGTGTCTAAGGCAGTGTCTAGCCTAATCAAAAGCAGCCTAGATATGTCACAGAGGACAGCTAGTCTTTTCCACTTTGTCCACTACATCTCTCTGACAATATTTTTATTGTCACTGTTGATGAATATTATTTTCTATTTTTCTGACTTTTTTCCTCCCTCAATATTCTTTCTAATGGTTTCTAAAACAAATTGTGTTAACCAGAATTTAATCAAAAGCATACAAACAGAAAGGACCCTCAAGTGAAAGCAGACCATGACCAAATAATAAAGTCCCACAATTAAAACATGAAGAGTCTGAAGAAGATTAGCATGGATATGGATTTCAATCTCTTTCAGCGTGCTGATGTATAAATAAATAAAAAGTGGTCTAAGTTAAAAGTACAGAAGTGTCAAAATAAAAATAAGCAAAGTTATTTCCGTTAATATTAGCATGCAGAAACATTGGCTTCCTATGGATTTAAATTCAACAGCAGGCTGACTCCTTAACACTTAAGAGGTATAAACCAGACTGAAGTTTTCCTTGTGGCAAGGTAACTTGCACACATCCTCTCCTTTGTATTGCTTCTGGTAGATGAAACCTTCATTTGAAGCATAGCTCTCCCTTGTTCTCTCTCCCTTGTTCTCTCTCCCTTGTTCTCTCTCCCTTGTTCTCTCTCCCTTGTTCTCTCTCCCTTGTTCTCTACCTGACTGCTTTCACAGAACTTGAAGGCTTTACACTGCAATACTTCTGTTCCTCTAGGTTAGATCAGCTGTAAAGTCACATACAGCCTGACTTCAGGAAACAAGGAAAATTGCATGGACTGATTGAAAATTTGTTTTCCTCCTGCAGGTATATTTACTTTTAAAATAAACAATCATTTTAATTCTTTCAAAATAACTTGTGTATTCCCAAAGGGGGAATGGACATTAAAAAAGTGGTATCAAGAGCACTAGGCCCACGTGTACTTAGCCTCTCAAAATGAATTTACCACAAAATCAAGGGTCAGCATGTGTTAAATACGCTTCTACTAAGAAATTCTGCCTTTTCTATGGCAACCCTTTTGTAGTTCTGCTTGCAGCTCCATCTTGCCTCACTCACTTTTGTGCGCAGTGAAGTCTCATAACTCAAGACTGTCACAAGATTGGGCCAACCCCCATACCTAATGGCAGCCACTGCTCAGTTTCATTTAAGAGATGCTTTGACAGCGATACCTGTCTGTCAGCTAAATTCCCTTCCCCTTCCATTCTCTCCTGTTTTGCTCATTCCTTCAGTTGCAGATCATCCTCTCCTGACACACTCACCTTGAGCAGCAGCACAATTAACAGCATACACTCTTAAATACTGATGTTTCTCAGTGAAACATGCAATACTCACCTTCGCAGTATCATAGTGGGGTCTATACAAATGCAGTCTGCCATATTTGCACCAGCAAGATGCTGTGAAGGATTCTTCCTTTACAGTGATAAATATTGGCTTATGTTTCTGAGATGTTTAAAACTCTGGACTATTTGACACTGTCCTTGAAATACTGCTCATTACAGCATCATGCTTTGGGAAACAGCCCATTTTTGGAGGCTTCAAGCAGTTGGCCACTTTCACAGTTTATAGAAGGAAGCAGAAAAACAATATGAGAAAGAAATGTCTTATGCCCATTTGTTCATCTTGTTTCAAACAGAAGGGTGGAAGTATTTCTCTATAAAGGAACAAATGACAAAAGAATAGCAGGTGGAGCTTGGTTCGTGCCCTGTGCCTTAGAGCATCATCAACTGCCCTGGTTGGAGTACTAAGCAAAAGAACTGGTAGGACATCATCTGCTGGGGCTTTGAGGGTGGGATGGCTGGGGACAGTGGAAGGCAAAGGCAAGTTATGAATGCAGACTGGCTTCTCTTCTTCATGAACATATACATGCCACTGAGTAGCCAAAGAAGCCACCTCCAAATGATGCTTCACCCCTGCACAATATCTTCTTTCTTTATGAAATGTTAAGCTTGACTCCCTTCAGTTCACCTTACACACCCTTTTGGTAATGTACTGAGCTCTTGGGACTTGCAGATGAATTGGAAAAAAGTATGACAATCACATTGCAGGATCTCAGTATTTCAGAGCTGGGATAATGAATGGGAAGCTGCTGAGTAGCACATCTGCTTCTACCTTTCCCCACATTCAAGAAAGCATGCTATGAGCCTGCAAGCAGACTAAGCATGTTCTTCTCTTTAAGTCCATCAATAGATCAAAGTGCCCAACTTTCAGAATAATTTCAGTTCAGCATCTTCCCAATCACTGCAGGAGGGAAGGAAGAAACTGTGGCCATTCAGTTCCCTCCCAGATTCCCTTGGATCTTTGCAGTCCTCCACCAGAGCAAATAAAGTTCATATTGATGAATTTTATAATCTCACTGCAACCCGCTTGTCTGATGAATAGCAGGGCTAGGCCACGCCAGGCCTCCCTCAGGAAGTCTGCCAATTTGCAGTCTCTGAATCATGGCTGCTAACAACTGTATATTGCTTATCCAAAATTGCTACTCTGATTTTTTTATGTGGATGGATCTATATTCAAAGCAAATAGCTTGACTTGGTGACTCTTTTTCTTTTAGATAATCACGTATTTTCATATTTATCAGACAATCACCAACTTCCTACATGAACATAGACTTATTTGAATTCAAGCACTGGGGGACTGCCAAATTATGAAAGTAATAGTTTGTCTTTTGACAAATATTACCAGGCAAATAATGGCAATGAACATTCTTATTGCCTTCACTTCCTTGAACTTCTACCAGTAGAAGTAGCTGCCAGCACAAGGTAAATGAACTAGGGCAAATATTGTTTCTTTGTTCTAGAGAGCCTTGCCTTCTTCTGCACTCCTTCCATAGGCTTTAAAGGTCATCCAACAAGCACTAGTGAAAATAATTATAAAGTTTCAGGAATCAATACTTCCATTCCAAAACATACTATTGTTTTAGAAGAACAATGTTAAGTTAAGGCTATTAAATGTTCACTTACACACACAAGCAGTACCCATTGCACACACAGTTTTAAGGCAGATTTAAGGTACATAAGGAAGTACTTTGAAGTGAGGTATACTGTAAAATAGCAAGTAACAGCATATTTACGCCATGTGAAATAGAAGGCAACTGAGCTCTCAAGATACAAGCTATCTCACAGTGTAGTCGCACAACCAGGCAGCTACCCCAGAACTCACATACTGAAATTTCCTCCCTTTGCTTATCCCACAGCAGTAAGTGCGCATGCCATCATCATCTTGTTCTCAGGACTTTTTGTTTGCAAGCCCAAAGGCATACTTTTAACCAGGGGGTGTTAACCACAGATATTTAATAAACAGTGACTACCTGAGGTTTAATCTGTTCTGTAGGCTTTTCTAAAAGGAACTTACACCTTCATGGAGAAAAATCAACCCTCATGATGCTTTTCTGAGTTATAACCAGAAGACTTTTTTTTCCCCTAAAGAGCAACAAACCCTGTCACAGTGTGACACAGGTAACAAACTGTGAATCTAATTAAGTGTGTAATTATACAGCAGATTGCAGCACAGTATGCTATTAGTTAAATCAACTGATTTGTATGCCAGAAGCATGGCAGTTCGAGAACCATGAACCGCGGCACTCAAGGCAGACTGAGCTGAGCATATAAGTGACCATTTCCAGTGGGGGTGAAGAATAAGCCAGGCTCAGTTCATCCAGGTTAACGGCACCTGCATGCATCCAACAAAAAAAAGATAGCAGGCACACAGAAATTCAGTCTAAAGGAGATGCAGGAGCAAACCCTGTAGTGTGGCAGCTATCACAGTTCCCTTGCATCATAAGTTCTCACATAATCTGTCTCAGTCTTTTTTGGATGTGACTGTCAATGTAGAGCTCTAACATTTTCCTTGAAATACGGTGAATTGACAATATCTTTTCATAGTTGTCTGTGTAAGGCAAATATTTTCCCTTTAACAAACTCCTCTTCCCAAAAGATTAATAGTTTGGGGATGTGTGCCATCTAACCACACAGTTCTAGATTTGAGTACTCACACTTGCATACATAACATTTACAGTGAGAATTTCTGTCCAATTATCCACACAAAACTGACCTACATTTGCAAATCTCCTTTGAACTACTGCAACAGATATACACATGGCATTAGAAGCAAACAGCAACCATGATATTGAATTCTGGGCTCTGTGCATCCACCACAGTAGGGCACAAGTTAAGTGTGGTTTTGCTTCAAAGCTGCTGCCATTATCATTGTTGCTTCAGGCACTTAGCAACAGATGGCACTTTTTGAGAAATTTTGCAGGCAAACATACATTATAAGGTACCATTTTGCTTTTTGTGGGAGGAGGTTTTGAGAGGACTAAGGACTGCAAGTAAATTCACAGTGAACAGATGGAAACACATGCTCTGAAGTAATAGCATCTCTTCCAAAAATTAGAAAAAAAACCCAGTTTGAAATCTGATCTGAGGTTACAAACATGACTGATAACTACCATATCTGAGTAGACAGAATTTACCAGGGTTGAGAGAATACTAAACAATTGCTGAACTCACATTTGTTACAGGGAGTTGAGCTGAATACTGAAGTGCTTCTAGTGCATTGTTACAAGCACAAAGCTATAAGCAAAGCCCCTGCGCCACAGTTCCCAGGCATGAGGGACAGTGTATGACCCTGCTCTACCCTGGGCGATTGATGAATCCTCTATCTTATTGGTAGTCTTCAGGCTTGCATGGTGCACTGAGGGCTTCTGGGTGACTGACTGTGAGCAGCTCTATCCTTTAGTTCCCACTGATTCAGTTGCCCACTGATCCTGACTGGATTGTTCTCAATGCAAGCAGAGTGCTATACCCCACTGATAACACGTGTGCTTAATCATAGTATCATAGAATTGTTTGGATTGGAACAGACCTTAAAGGTCACCTAGTTCCAACCCCCTGCCATGGGCAGGGACAACTTCCACTAGACCAGGTTGCCCCAGGTCCCATCCAACCTGGCCTTGAACACTACCAGGGATGGGGCAGCCACAGCTCCTCTGGGCAACCTGTGCCAGGGCCTCACCACCCTTACAGGGAAGAACTTCTTCCTAATAGTTAATGTTTCAAAAGAGGTAGTTTCACAAAGAGGGAGGAAAATGAGTAGGTAAATCTAAATTTACCATTTGAGTTTAGAGAAGTCAGTCAAATAAAAAATGTGAATGAAAGCAGTGGGGGTTTTAATTATCTTATTATTGATTATCACAGTTCTCCACACATTTACTCAATCACCAGGGGATTTAGTTCTGACCACATTAACCCCCTGGTGACAGATTAAGTGATTCTGTCTGCTCTCTGATTTAGTTTCCCCTGAAAGAGATTGACAGTTTATAGTCCCTTAAATAGTTCCTGTCTCCAGACTGGCTCTTCTCCCTATTCCTCCAGACACTAAAGAAGAGGTCCTTTTTAACTCTTCTAATTCCTCCTCCCAAGGTGGATTCTTGTTGCACATGTAGTAAAGCCAAGCTTGCTTGAGCACAAAACCAAGGAGGAAAGCACTACTGTTCTGCAGAGGTCACTAGGGCTAACCTGCATGGTAGTATGTACCTTGGTCCTCTTGTTTCTGCTTGCTCTGAGTTAAGCTGTCCCACTCCTTTGCAGCCACACATCCACTAAAACTCCTGCCTATTATGTTATTTTTACTACTTGTCTTCAGCACTCTCGTGCCATTTTGCAGGAGCTGAGGTGATTTTCTGTATTTCTGAAAGTTTGGCCAATGACTGGTTTGCAGGGCAAGAATAGATCCCACTCTATGCTATGCCGCAGTCATAGCTGACTTCTTGTTACACACCATGGCAGTAAAGACCTAGATCAACTGCTTCCTTGCTGAGGAATCACACATCAATTGCTTCATCATCCAGTGAACTTTCAAGTTTAAAAATATTACTACTGTAGCACCAAAACCATGGAGATGTTATTTATGTCTCATTATGCATAACTAGAAAATTGAAGTCCTTCTCTTATGGCTGCTATCTTTCCTCATTACAAAAATTGGCTAAAAAGTCACATTTTTGAAGGGGGTTCAGGAAATTAAAAAGACTTATACTTGAGATAAATCAAAATATTTGAAGCATTTTGTTTCAGTGTTAACCCCTGTGTATAACTAGAGGCCATACATTAAGAACCAGAAAATTTAGACATTCTGGAACATTTTGACGTTCTTCCGAACTCTAAGTTCAAAACAAAATTGTTCAAAACAAATGTCTACTACATTCTATTGAAGTGGTATATTAAGATGGAAAAAATATTATGTAAACACTTTTTATTAATCATCACCACTAGGCCAGATTATCATTTCAGTTGTACCGGAAAAATTCTGACTGCCTTCATTGTGCTTGTCAAAATGGCAGTCCTTTGATTTCGGTAAGACACACTATTGAAGATGCAGAAAACAACTAGAGCACATATTCCTCTTTCTTCAGTGTCTTTGGCTGTGGTTCAGGATGGGAATAAAAGTGGATTTTAGAAATTTAAATCCAATCTGGTTAAAATGTGGCATTTTTAAGAATCAGTTTCTGGAGTAGAAAAATACAGACCCTAAGGACCTTCCATCAAGAGCTTGTCCATTTGCCATCCTGAATATCAGGGGCAGATTGTTAACATCTAGTTTACAGAGAAATTAGAAAGGTAGAAAACAAATAATATTGGATTATATTCAAATAGTCAAACAAACCCTGAATACACTTAGTATTTGGATAAAATGTTTGACACCTTTTTGATAACAAAATTACTTTAGGCTGAAACTCTATATAGCTTCAATGAGTTTACTTTACAGGAGCTCCCTTTAACAAATAAGTGTAAGTCCTAAGAGTGGTTACTCTATGAATTAAGATAATCAGTTCCACCTCACCCTATTTCTACAAAAACTCACACCCTGTCTACCTGGAAGTTGCCTTCCATTGGCAACTCATGCTGTATTTTACTGTTTCTTTAATAGACGTGTGCTACTGTATTGGCCTCATAATGGTTTGTGGCAACTATTGAGTTCAATTTCCTTGTTTCCAAGTACTTGACTAGATTTTATCCATGTTGTCATGTGGTTGGCACAAACTAACTTCACACAGCTAAACATAATACAGCCTTAGTGTGTCACACTGCTGAATTACTGAGAAACAGAATCATGTCCAGGCAAATTATATGGAGAGGAGAACAAGGATGTATTTCATTTCACCCATTCACATGAGTACCTCTCAACAAGAAGTTTTGCATTATTAAATGACCCAAGACAGGAAAAATGGTCTAATTCAGCCTGAGATAAACTGTGTACAAGAGGAAGTCAGACCCACTTTCATTTCTTCTGAATTAACCAAAATGCCGAAGGTAGAAAGTTAGAAACCTTATACCAGTCTTTCATTAATGAGCAGAGCCAGGCACTTCCAAAGGACTACATAAGAAACACAGATGGGTTGAAAGACTCTTAGCATAACTACTGCCCTCCAGTGATAATAAAAGAGCAAAGACAGTCCCCTTCCTAACTGAGGAAATTCAGGGGGTGATGCCCCAAGAGTGCGAGATGATCTTGTGTAGGTAGTAGTTCCTGCAATAACTACTACATTGGAAAATCCTGTGTAAACAAACTCTTGAAAGCAGCACTGCTTTCAGTACTGCATTATGAACATAGAAGTTTCCAAGGAAGAACATCCTCTAGTCAGTGCTGTGCCTTCTGTTCCAGGTCTTTTGCTTTTCCCCAGTCCTTAACCGTGTGTTGGATATTCCACCTTTGTCCTGTGCAGGTCCGCATTACAAGCCTATAGGAAACTGGATTATCTGCTGTGATTTCTAGGCATCTTTTAGTGGCCCTGTTGATTACAGCTGATCCCTACAAAAGGAAAGGAAATATGAGAGAAGCTGAGGGCTTATAAGTTTAGTGCTCAGTCAGGAAGCAATTCTCTTGGCCTCTACAAATGTGTCTGAGAAACACAAGTAGGTCACAGACCTGAGAAAAAAATCGTGTTTTCCTCAGGCTGATAATGCATGACAGCTTATGGAACTCTACAAGGTATATTACAATGTATACAGAGGTTTAATTTGTGTCTGCTGTTTGGACTCAGGGGGAGGGGATGGGTGGTTTTGTGGGTTTGGTTTTTTTACAGCTGAAATCATTTTAGTAAATTTTAATACTCTATCCCACTTTGAAATAAGAGAGCTAATAACAGGTAACAATATTAATCTCTTATCCCTAGGTCAATAGTTCAGTTCCAATTATTGTGAATGAGGTGGAGTGTGATTAAGTCAACTCATCAAGCCAGAAATGAGGTATTTCCTAAGGGGCCGGGCTCCAGAGCAAACAGGATGTTAGCTGGCTCCTTCAGGCTGCCAATTGTTTCACTATGATAATTCTTGATTCACACAAGGAACTGAAGGTTTACTTTTAAGGTGGGTCTAAACCCTCCAGGAAATACATATGCACCTTTTTCTAAGTTTTGAAGTTACAGACCAGACTAAAGATGAAGGAAAGCCCATGTTATCAGAATTTCTGAAGACCATGTAGGTCTATACTATTTGGGTCACTGAAACCTTTATCTTTCACCAATTCAACTCCTATATTCCCTACCACTTGCTCACAAGATTTGTCTCCTGCCTAGTTTTTCACTGAGATGCAATAAACAGGTCCATACATCATGTGCAAAATTAATTAATTATTAATTACATAAAGCTAATAAGATTTGAACTGCCTGAGAGGGGAGAAGTTGCATGGCTTCCTTTCCCACCTATCCCTCCATTGTTATCACTGTTGCCTGTTTATCCTGCCCCAGCAGCATGACAGTACCTGTCTTAGACTAGCTGTCTAAGCTGATATTATCATATTCTGTATTCAGAGGCACTGAAAGTATCACTTGGGATCTTAAGCATGTCAGCATCAGCTGGCATAAATCCTGCACGAATGGAAACTGGTTAAATTCTGGTAACTCAGTTTCAGTTGTGTGACCATCCCCTTGTTTTAAAAACCACACAACCCTGAAGACTCAACCACCTTCAATACAGCTCATGCAGCGGCACCTGCAAGCCCTGAAATTAAGGCGATGTTATTCAGAAACAAACTGCTTTGCAAGGAAGTGTCCAGGGATTCATTATAATGGGAAAGCTTATTGAAATGTGGGGGATATGGAAATTCACCTACCTGTTTAAAATCCCAGTGCAAGTTCAGACCTTTATTCACAGCTATGTCACATTGCTCTAAAACAGGCAGGTCCCCATTCCCAGAGTCTGTTAGGCATCTATCACCTGTATTCCGTCGGGCATGTAAACCTCCTACATACATTTCTCCAGTGCTGTGATAAAAAATGTGCTGAAAGGGAAGGTGACACTGCTGTCAGTGAATTAAGATACAAGGGAAATCTCATAAGCAGAAGACAGCAGACAGTTACAAAACTGATATTGAGAAGTATCAGCTGTACAGCACCAGCATTCATTGATGTCTCAGTAATTAAACCAGGATGAATTTGACCCTATACAAAATCTTTCTGCTTTCCAATGAAAAACAAAATCAAGATGCTTACAACTGAATGGTAACCCTTAGCTTCCCCCCTTCTGAGAGGACAGGCAGCGTGGTGAGGAAGAGATCCACCTCTCTCCCATTTTATCCCAGTCATCTTCTGTCAATCAACAGGATCAATCAGTATCAACATGAAGTCTCACAATTTTTTGGCAAGGCTAAACCAAAAGCCTTAGTTTAATGCACTTAGATTTCCATGAGAACCTGCTCTGCTACCAGTTACGTTGGGCAGCACAATTTAATGAAATAAAGGTTAATATTTCCCTTTAGATAGCACAGAGATAATAGTTTTGAAGTGCTGATTGTATGGCCTGTGGAGGCTTGAAAAGAACATTTAGCAACAGCTTTTATGTGAAGATCTGATCAGTTGCTTGTATTACCTGTGGTGAGTATGCATGACAGGGATACATAATTGGTGTGTTTCCAGGGACAGGGCCTTGGTCAATACAGATGTCTTCTTTCAGTGTGTTTTTCATCTGCAGAATAAACCAAAGTTACTGTAAAGAATGGAAATCCTGTTTGCAGCTCCTCCCCACTAATTTTAGAAACTGTCCTGAGAGCAAGGCTACTTTATTTAGAGCTCTGCACTGAATCCTGAAGTGGAAGATACAATATGGGTTTAGAAAATAGATCTCAGATTACCTCTGTAGAAATTCATAGAAATTCATTCTGTAGATTCATCATAACAGCAATCAAAAGCAAATGTAAGGTCCTTCAAAGACTCATGGACATCGTGCCATGTAGCGCCAGGTCAGAAGTCACCAAGCAGACAGGTGAGTACCATTGCCCAGCTCCAGCAAGGTATGCAAGCTTGGGTCTAGAAAATGCTACCATGATTCATGTGTGCATGCTTTCCAAATTATCCTGGTAATCTCTGCAGAAAAAAGTCCATACTACTCCACTGAAAAATTCAGGGTCTTGCAAGAAGATATTGATTCATTCTTGTTAGTCAATAGATGAGTGTTGTATGCCGTAAAAAGCTACACATCAAGCACTTTCCCGAACTACTGTTGTGCTCCTATCAGTACATATACTATAAACACAGTTTAGAAATTCCAGATCAACTGAGTATGAAAAAGACTTTAGAAAGCTTTAGTGCCTAGGAAAGAAAAAAAAGTATTTTTAAAGTTTCTAGGAAAATATATCATATTCAGCAAAACAGTGTTCACAATTCTTCTTAACAGTAGAGCTAATGATTTGTTCTGTATTTCAAATAAATAGACTCAATACTTACTGTTCCATAGCCAACAATGTTGGGAAGAAATATTAAATTAGGGTAAATGTTCTTTATGTACCAGTCAAAACCTTTACAGTTCAGTTTTTTCCTTAGGTCTTTTCTGGAAGAAACATCTCCAAAGTCTACTCCAGGATTCTGCAAGAACACAGTGTTTAATTTCAGGACATTAAGGTGGCCTGTGAAATTAGGGAAAATACAAATTTGTTTCTCTGTGTTGTCTATTTATAACATTAAAAATATAGCTAAAAGTTCATTTGTAAAAAATACATATTTTTTTAAACTTCAGAATTTCAGAACATGTTTTGCCTAGAAGTGCCAATAAACTAGTGAAAAATTAACATGCTATGATTTCATAAAGACTATCAGAGCTAGATATAGCTAGGAGGTAGTTTCCTTATTTCATATCAAAAAACCCAAACCTAGCTCAAAGTGAAAAATAAGACAGAGCTTGTTAAGAACTTCAGTATGATCAATAGTCTCTTGACTGTGATACTCATCTCATTTGGGAGCAATCAAGATTCTAACTATTATTTCCAAGACTGTGTAACTTCTTACACAAAGTGGAAAGCAGGAAAGTTTGGCAGAGATCAGTCCATCAGGAAATGCAGTTACCTCAATTGGAAGATTCCATGCAAAGTAGACCATGTACTTGTATTCATCCATCCATACTTCAGCTACCCGTAAGGCATTGCGTTTCACCGCGAGGCTCAAGTCTGGCAAGTAAGGCTTATGAGCTCTTTCTAAATGAGCAATTCTTGAACAGGGCAGCACTTCTACTTTACCTCCACACTGCCAGGCCTAGGTCAAGAAAAGAGAATTTGAGGTAAAGTTGCCTATTTATTCTTTGAACTTTCTAGAATCATAGAATCATAGAATAGTTTGGGTTGGAAGGGATCTGTAAAGGTTGTCTAGTCCAACCCCCTGCAATAAGCAGGGACATCTTCATCTAGATCAGGTTGCCCAGAACCACATCCAATCTGGCCCTGAGTGTCTCCAGGGATGGCGCATCCACCACCTCTTTGGGCAACCTGTGCCAGGATTTTACCACCCTCGTAAAAATTTTTTCCTGATGTCCAGCCTGAATCTCCCTCTAAAAAAGCCATCACCCTTTCTTTAAAACCATCACCCCTCATCCTATAGAAACAGCCTCTGCTAAAAAGTGCTTCCAGAAAGCACTTTCAGGCTTCTAAGGCCCCAGAAAGTGCTTCCATTTCTGCTCCCCCCACATCTTCACCAGATGAACTGACATGCCCTCACCATTCAAAGCTCTATTTCCTGGCTTGAGTGAATGAAATGAATTTTTCAGTACCTTTCATTTCTACTGTGTGTAGAGGTCCAGGAGAGTAAAGGCATGTTCTTTCTTATTTTTCTTTGCCATCACCATTAACAAAACTACTCACCAATTTCCTGTGACAAGACACTGGTCAATTGGCATAAACGCACTAAGGCAAACTGGTTCATACCTCCAAGTGATTTCACTAGGAGCTATACTGCTAAATACTGTGGTGATTATGGGCCTGAATCCTTCAAAAGTAATGACATTGCCCAGAACATGCCAAGAGCAAAACTGGTCCTGCAAAATCTTACACACTAGGGACAATTCAAAAGAAAGAAAAAAATCCAGTGGATTCCTGGAAAATATCTTTGTGGAATTCAAAGAGATACCCAAGCAGGACAAAACTAATGCTTCAAAAGTACAGAAGCTCCAAAAGTCCAAAGGCCCATCTAGCCTAGTAAGTATCCCACAGTGACTGCAAACTTATTTCTGGAGAAGGTTAAGAACAATTCAAGTACATATGTTACCTGTCACAGCCCGCAGTTATTTTCAGGTCAGGGGACTTGGTGTATATTCCTGTGATTCATTTTTGTTTACTAACTCTGAGCAGGTTTTTCTTCCATAACTGTTTAGTCTTCCCGCAAATGACTGCAGGTTTTTAAGACCCACAATATCCTTTAGAAGGAGCTCTGTTCCTGGTCTGTTGGACTGGTCTGCTACTGGAAGAATTAAGCACCTCATTCTCACGTTTTTTTTTGAAACTGGTTACTGACTTCTTTCAAAGCCCCCTAGTTTTCACACTTACAGAAAAAGAGAATAATCAAACCCTTTTTTCCCTAGACATTTAAGTCTTGCTAAAAGGTTTATAATTCTCATGTCCCACCATCTTTTCTCTTCTTTATAGAGATAAGTGCTAAATTCATTCTTCTCAGGTCTTCCAAAATATCTCCAACCACCAATACTTTTAAAAAATACTAATCAATAGAATTCTTAGTGCTCTGATTTGTTCTCTAATAACTAAAGACACTTCAGATAAAATTATTCGGGGGGGGGGGGGGAGGGGGAGGGGGGGACGGGGGGGGGGGGGGGGGGGGGGAAGGGGAAGAGGGGGAAGTATCAATTCTTGATTTGAAGATACCCAAATTTGAAGAACACATTACTTTCAAGGGCAGACAGACCTATTTCTGGGTTTGGGTTTTTTTGGGGGGATCATTGGGTTTTTTCCACTAATAACTAACTTCATTTAACTTGATCTTATCTTATTCTTCCGCTCAGCAAAGAGACATTAAATTTCTGAGTGAACCACATCTTGCAAGATTCAGTATTTCCTCACTGAACTAGATTTTTGTGTTAGGAATCAAAATCCTTGAGAGGTATCAACAAAAGCCTACTGATGTTTCTGGAAATCTATCACTTTCATTTGTTACCCAAAATAAACAAGAATTGTCCTGAAGTATTAACCCATGCTTTGGATAATAGCCAGTGCCTCGCATGCTTTCAAAGAAATCATACTAATTTTCACTGTCTTTTTTTAAAAAGATGAAAAAATAGGTTTACCCTCAGGCCAAGTTCCACGTTTTCTCCTCCATATATGTGCATTCCACTGTCCAGTACACCAATCTCACCCAAAAATTTCCTGTCTGCAGCAATAATCCCCATTATAGATGGGCTTCTGGAGAACCAAACAAGTAAAACAAGAAAGAAGTAATAATGATAGAAATAAAGTCAATTAGCCATCAATTACATCTTGAACTTCCAGAAGGATTCTGGTTATCCAAGAAAGAGTAACAGATGTATTTCAGAGCAACATGTGGATCAACGTTAAAAGAGTCCTGAAGAGAGTAAATAAACATGATCAATGGTCTAAAAAGCATGATATAGTATCTTTTAAAGAATTTGATCTATTTTGAGAGATGTCACAACAGTTACAACATATTTAAAACAAGAAGGAAATCAGAATAAACACTTGCACAGAAGAATTGGGTTGAACATTATGCAATTTTACCTAACATTAAGGAAACTTAAACACTAAAACCCATTGCAAAGGGGGAGTGTGGAATCACTGTCAACTGTGATTTTGAAAGACACATGAGATGATTGTCTGGCAGGACCAATTCCCCTGTAGGTGAATCCATCCTAGATGTGAGGG
>NW_009913373.1:25822-41213 GCF_000696875.1 Nestor notabilis
GGGGATTTGGTACTCTCTTGATATCCCCATTGTCTACGACCAAACCCACTTCTGTTTTCTCTGGTCCAAGAACTGTGGACACCCACCCCCATGAAACTTTCATTAACCTACATTTGGCTTGCTTTTATTCCATTCTCCTGCTTGAATGATTAATGTTCACTATATGTTTTTAACACATACAGAAGTGTGCCAATTTCACCCATAGTTCTTTCTATAGGTATCTGAGTAGCTTCATCTCCAGTTCGTGGCTCCCAAGTGTATTGTATGAATGAAGAAATTTGCCATCTTATCTGATAAACACAGGACATGATTTTTGAATGTTTTCTCTGTGCCTTTCCTCTTCAGGATCTACACAGTAAATTTTAAAGCCCTTCATATAAATACGTGTCCTGAACCCAGGACAATACGTATGGTGGATTAACCTTGGCTGGCTTCCACCAGCTGCCCAAGAAGCCGCTCTCACATTCCTCCTTCCTTGTGTGACAGGGGAAGACAATAAGATAAAATAGCTCAAGGGTTGAGATGAGAATAAAGAAGTTGTTCACCAGTTACCATCAGCAGCAAAATAGACTCAACCTGAGGAATGCTAATTTAATTTATTGCCAATTAAAAAAGGACAATAGTGAGAAAGACAAAACCAAAACTAAACCACCTTCCCTCCATCCTCCCTTCTTTCCAGGTTTGACTTCACTCCTGACTCTTCTACCTCCTCTCCCTGCCCCAAGCAGGGCACAGGGATGAAAAATGAGGGTTGTAGTCAACTCATAACACTTCACTTCTTCCACTCTTTCATCCTCACACTTTTCCCTTGTCCCAGTGTGCGGTCCTCCCTCAGGATTCAATCCTTCATGAGCTGCTCCAACATGGGTCCTTTCCATGGACTGCAGTTCTTCAAGAGCTGCTCCAGACTGGGTCCTTTTCTATAAGGTACAGTTACTCAGGAGAAGACTGTTCCAGAGTGAGTGCCACACAGGCTGCAGCTCCTGCCAGGATCCTGCTCTAGCATCGGCTCTCCACAGGCAGCATCTTCCTCCAGGGCATATCCACCTGCTCCAGTGTGGGGTCCTCCACAGGCTGCTATGTGGATGTTTGCTCCAGAATGTTCCTCCATGGGCTGCTATGTGGATATCTGCTCCTGCATGGTCTTCCATGCGCTAGCATATGAATATCTTCTCTGTTGGGGTCCTCCAGGGGGTGCCATGTGAATATCTGCTCCATTCTGGTCCTCCACAGCTGCCCTATGGATATCTGCTCAAGCATGATCCTCTCCAGGATGGGTCCTACTACATGTTGCAGGATCACAAGCTGTTTCACCATGGTCTTTCCCACAGACTGCAATGAAATCTCTGCTCCAGCACTTGGCCTGTCTCCTCCTTCTTCACTGACCTTGGTGTTTGCAGGACAACCTGTTTCTCTCATATTTGTTCCCCACTCTTCTCTCTCACAGCTGCTGTGCATCATTTTTTACCCTATTTTAAATATATTATTCCAGAGGCACCACCAGCATTGCTGATTGGCTCAGCTTTGGCCAGCACAATGTACATTTTGGAGCAAGCTGGAACAGGCTGTGTTCAACATGTGGGCAGCCCCTCACCTCTTCTCACAGAAACCAACCCTTTAGCCTCTCCCACTACCAACACCTTGCCACATAAATGCAATAAAATAAGATAGGGCTACACAAATCTGATGACTATACTTTATCTCATAGGGGTTTTTAAATATTGTTTGCTAGGTGGCTGTTAACAGCTGAGGGACAGTTAACACCACCTGACATCCTTGTAGAACAAGGAAGCAAATGGGTTTATATATTCAGCATGAGATGGCTGCTGGTATCATAGTACCAGCAACTATTCGGTGTTGAATACATAAACTAATCTGAGCAGTTAAGGAAGGTATCAGGAGCAGAAGCAAATATATTGGCTCTTAAGACTAGCAGTAAGGGGTCAGTTTAGGTGTAACAGCTAGTGTATGTGTTCATTTTTTTTCTTGCTTCTATGTGATACACAGGTGGTAAGGGTTGAAAAAGGCTGCCTAAGATCACTGCAATCATATGTCACTCCAACATCCCCAGAGAAATAACTGCACAACTTGAATCCATGCAAGTCCTCACAGATTAAACATGCAATTGGGCAGCAAAGTTGTAAGATTCACTCCATGTTGTTGGGCAAGTGTGGAGAAGGGCCACAGTTCATCTTGCACAGCCAATAAATATTGCTACCACACTCCTAGCTAAGGAACATAAGACAGAAAAATGAATGACTAAGAAATTGCCTGAAAATCTGACAGCTGAATCAGCACAGGGCTGATTCAACAGCCCTGCAGATGGTGTACTGAGATTTTCAGGGCTGCTAAAGAACCCACACTTCCAAACCAAATATCTAGATATAATGTGCTTCATAGATGTCTATCCCACCACCTATGAAAAATCTTCTCTCTGCTTGCTCTACATTGATATCATGTATTTTGGCTCACTCTCAAATGCTATTCATACTTACCGGACTGGAGCTGTTTCATCTTTCAGAGCATACCATTCAGGTGGTAAAGGCTCATAAAGACACCAGAGTGCCCAGTCAAATCCATCTGCAGCCACTGAATACTGAAGAATCTCAAAGTCATCAAAACGAATATTGTCAAATACTGGTGATATTATAACAGTGCGATCTTCTTTTAGTCGAGACAAGATAGGTTCAGCCCTACCAAAATTAAACAAGCACAGTATATTCAGCTTGAAAAAGAGTGGAAATCTAATGAACAGTACTAACTTTACTGCCTGTTTCTAAAACTGGGTTAGCTACTTTATGTAAGCTATTGACTTTGGCATCTACAAAAATTTATATGCCAGTCTTGGATTACTAGTAGCCCAAATGGTTAATGTCATGGCTCAATTCTCCCTTCCATTAGACTGCTTCTGTGTTTTGGCTGTCAATAACCAAACTAACAGTAACTTCCACATTTAAATCACTGAGTTTATTGTTACCTGGGTCTGCTTCCTACAGGCTCCAGAAAGTCCTCACTATCTCCATGAAGAGACAAGAAGGGAAAAGGAAAGGAAAGAGACCCCAGGGGGTGCTCTAAGCCCTGAAGTTGATCATTCATTATCTTTCCCCTGTGTCTTGATGGCACATCTGGTGTATGAGAGAAGGGGTGTGACCAGTCAACAAACCCCTACGATGGAAGAAGGCTCAGAGAAAAGAGGCAAGGATAATGTGCTCATAATGCTCAGAGGAGAATGCAGGGAATGACCACAGCCATCATAAAGGAAGCTGAACTAATCCCAACACCAAGGGGAACAGAGAGTGGCCTTTGTTGCAGATAAACAGCAGTATTAGTTGAGTGGGTCAACTGGTTATGTACGTGACCTTCTAAAATAATCAATAGAATCATAGAATCATAGAATAGTTAGGAATAGAATAGAATAGAAAGGACCTTAAGATCATCTAGTTCCCCCCCCCCTGCCATGAGCAGGGACACCTCACACTAAACTGTGTCGCCCAAGGCTCTGTCCAGCCTGGCCTTAAACTCCTCCAGGGTTGGAGCATTCACAACTTCCTTGGGCAACCCATTCCAGTGCCTCTCCACCCTCACAGGGAAGAACTTCTTCCTTATATCTAATCTAAACTTCCCCTGTTCAAGTTTAAAGCCATTACCCCTTGTCCTACCACTAGAGTCCCTAATGAAGAGTCCCTCCCCAGCATCCTCGTAGGCCCCCCTTCAGATACTGGAAGGCTGCTATAAGGTCTCCACGCAGCCTTCTCTTTTCCAGGCTGAACAGCCCCAACTTTCTCAGCCTGTCTTCATACGGGAAGTGCTCCAGTCCTCTTATCATCCTCGTGGCCCTCCTCTGGACTTGCTCCAACAGCTCCATGTCCCTTTTATGTTGAGGACACCAGAACTGGACACAATACTCCAAGTGAGGTGTCACAAGAGCAGAGTAGAGGGGCAGGATCACCTCCTTTGATCTGCTGGTCACTCTTCTTTTGATGCAGCCCAGGATACGGTTGGTTTCTGCGCTGCAAGCGCACACTGCCTGCTCATGTCAAGTTTCTCATCAATCACCACCCCCAACTCCTTCTCCTGAGGGCTGCTTTGAATCTCTTCTCCACCCAGCCTGTAGCTGTGCCTGGGGTTGTGCCGACCCAGGTGTAGGACCTTGCAAAGTATTATCTTCCTGTACCAGACAGACCAACAAGGAGGAAGTGTGTATGTGGCTCAGCCAATACAGAGTGTAAAAACTGAACACCCAGGAAAATGAACTTTTGAAGACAGCAACATTTTGGAGTTGGCTTCAACCCGTATATTGTTTCCCAGAAACGGGGGATGCCCAGCATCTCAACAATGAGCATATAAAGAGTAGTAATGTGAATATCATTTGTAAAGTATTGTATTGAGTGTTACAATTGCTACATTGTGCTTGTGCTGTGATTTCTGTATACTGCTGTATCACTTTTTTAAACCAAAATCTCATGTATCTTCAAATAAGTAAATTTAGCATTAAAACATTAAACTCTTCTCATATGAAATATCTAAAAGAACCTGGTCAGAAAGTTTTGAACTCTGACAGAGGGAGTCTTTTTGCTGAACCCCAGTTGTTGTTAGCCCTAAAAGAATTGACCTCAGTACTCCCTACATACTCTTGACAGCCCAACCTATCCCAATGTCATGATTTAAGCCCATGCATTGAGACAAGAACAGTCCAGTAACTAAGGTATAATACAAACCCGCTACTACTACCACCAATGATAATAATGATAAGGGAAACAACAAGGGGAGAGGACACAACCGCTCACCAACCACTGATTGATACCCAGCCCGACCAGAGCAGCGATCTGGGCCTTTGGGGTAACTCCCCCCAGTTTCTATACTGGGCATGACGTGCTGTGGTATGGAATTCCCCTTTGGCCAGTTTGGGCCAGGTGTCCTGTCTCTGCTTCCTCCGGGCTTCCCCTCCTCTCTGGCAGAGCATGAGACTGAGAAAGTCCTTGGTCAGAGTAAACATTACTTAGCAACAACTAAAAACATTGATGTTATCAGCGTTGTTCCCAGACCGAAAGTCAAAAACACAGCACTGCACCAGCTACTAAGAAGGAGAAAAATGACTGCTGTAGCTGAACCCGGGACAGCCAATGAGTCCTGAAAGCCATGACTTCAGAGGTACCTTTAAGATTGTAACAACTAGGGAGTGTCAGTGAATGTGTTGTTCAGAGAGAAAGAGAGATAGAGAGCACATAGAGCCGTTTTGGCCTGCAAAAGGGCTGGGATAAGAACTTTGACCCCAGAAAGTGAAACACAGACAAGAGTCAGCCAGTGAATTCAACAACCCAAGGAGAGAGAATATAAAGAGATTTCACACAAAAAAGCACCACAGACATCACTACCTAACCAAATACAAATATCCATCATCAGCCACTTGTTTTCTCTCTCTTTGCAAATAGAGTCCTACAAAATTACGATGCACTATTAAACTAACAGGAAACAGCAAAAAAGCATTAGCCAAAGCTCGAATAAGAATTAAGCCAATTTAAAGTCATTGGGCATTATGTCTGTTTAATGTATTTATAAAGGGTCAAAGCTGCTGGAAGTGGAACTAAATGACCTGCATCATTCTTATCTTATTTCACTGCATGAAGTCTTTTTTTCCTAGAAATGTAATAAATATACAGAGAAGGAAGGCATTTCTCTGTTCCTCTTTACTAAAGAGCTTACTCTGCTACCTGTCTTTGATATATATTTCAAACAATTGCATCCCTTTTCCTCTCAGAAATAAATGACTGGTGGCTGATAATTAACATGTGGCACACCAGAAAGGAGAACCATATGCGAGATGCCTGTCCCAGCTACAGTTATACTTCTTGTCCATCTCCCTCTCCCCACTTCAGAAACTCCCCAGTCTTTATAGTCTTACCATGCTATGTTCACCTCAATATGAGCATCCAAAATTGCAACAACATCTGCAGCTGATGCCTCCCAGCCAGAAATCCGGGCTTGTGACAGGCCTTGTCTTTTCTGATGTCTGATGATCTTCAGCAGTTCAGGGTGCTTTGCATTGTAATTTTTGATGTGAGTTTCCAAAGGTCCTTTCAGATCATCTAAAACAAGCCCAGAAATTTTAGTCATTAAAAAAAAAAAAAAAGTGTTAATCAATATTAACAAATTGAAAAGATTATATAGGCAAAGGCTTTCTAACATTTTCCAGTTCCAGACTGAAACCTGATTTGTTTTTGCAATAGAACAGGTAGAATTATTCAGGTACTTATGAATTCAAGAGGTTTATTTTTAAAACCAGTTTCCTTTCAGCAGTTCTTATATTTCACTTACATATCATGCTATCGTGTGGCTTCTAAACTGTACATAAATACATCAGTGTGTAGACACTTCAGACGTGTGCCGTAACAACAACCAGTTATCTGTCTAAGTGCAGTAATTTCTGCATGTATCTTCTACCATGTAGAAAGGAAAGAGAAAATATACAAGCCCTGAAAACGTGAAATGCTCCTGTAAGACATGTAGGCATATGAACTCCCTCACCAAAGAAGAATATAGTGTCAAACAAAAGGAACAAAAAGTCAGAATCTCTTAGAATAATTTTGGACATTCACCTAATTTACTTCTTAATTTTGAGAGGTTTACTCTGTGTGCACCCAAAAGGCCACCAACATTCATTTAACACAATAGTGGCACAAATTAGCAAGACTCCTGCTAATGGTCACTTACCATTTGAACTGTAATCATCTACCAGGATGATTTCTTTCAGCAAATGAGCAGGTGTTCGATTAATTATACTAGTGATAGCACGTAAGATGATTGACAGTCCTTCATTCATAAATATAAGTACGACACTAAGTGTTGGAAGGTCTTCTGGGTATGTTTTCATTTTACAGCTGTAACAGAAGGCAAGCAACTTTAGCACAGTTTCTAAAGAAAGACAGAGAGCAAGGAGCTGCAGGAAAGCAAAATTGGGTTATTGGGCTTAAAACACAGTGAAAATCAGCATAAAAGCAGGGAAAAAAAAAGGAATTCCCAAATCCAAGTTTCATTATTCATTTGAGATGTGTTATGTATGTATATAAATCACTGGGGTAGTTAAAATTTCTGTTAAAAAAAAAGAACAATTACTGTTTCTCAATCCAAAAGTTGTAAAATACTGAACCTAAAGAATACAGATAACTCAGCCAGCAATTATTATCTTACAAGGCAGTGGACACATGAATAAAATTTGGCTTTTTGCATTTACAAAAGGAAATTACAATGGCCAAACTTGACAGCGGACAAAAGCAAATTAGATAATAATCCTTCTGTATGTGCAATGAAGAACAAGGTAGAACTAGCTATACTTAAAAACATACATGTGAGAAGGATTCCCTTGGACAAGGAATCTCTTTAGAAATGCTTGAAAGAGCTTTAAAAGCCCTTCTTACAGAGTAAATCAGGCCTTGCAGAATTTCATGCTACCCCAGAATAAATTGTTCCCAGTACTGAAACAAACCTGTTTTGTGCTATTTGAACACTTCTGTACTTCTTGCTTACTGTCAAAAGATTTATTTATTTGAAGTATATATCTGGGATATTTGTCAGCTCTGCTAATTAACATCCTGGCCACTGGGCAGACAGTGAGGACTGGGTCTTCTTCATGGTGCTAAGCACTAACTCTCTCTAGAGTCGTCAACAGAGCATAGCTGGATTCTCTGGGTGATCATTCCCTCTTCTTAGAAACATGTTCATGAAATCAATACTTAGACTGCTTAAGTTGTGTAGCTACATAATACAGCTCTCTGTGAGACAGCCTCATGTTCCAGGTAGACCTCTACAGTGGCAACTGTGCACAGATGGAAATAATTTTTGTTGGAATTTCTCCACTCACTTTACTACTCATTAGCACAAGAGCCCAAAGGAATATCTGCAAAAGGTAGTCTCTTCAAATACCTCCTTATGATGTATTTGTATTTCTTTATGATGCCAAGCAGAAGAGCACCAGGCAGCACACCCATTCTTTGGGACCATGTAGACTCATCACATGCTGCCTCCAGCCACTTCCATGGTGGCTGCTTCAGAGAGGCCTCCACAACTATCCCCCAGCAGAATGGGATCGTTCAGCCCCGGGCTGCCTCAGGACGATCAGTGGCTGGCTCACTAGTGCACAAGGCCCTTCTCCCTTGACCTTCTCCTCTGCAACACTGACCTACTGACACCCACATTCAAAGGCAACTTGACTGTCTGCCCTAGATGGAGGCAACTCCACTTGGAGCAGGATGATGAGGACCCAGTTGCATAAACCTGCTCCTTTACATCTTCCAGATGGCTGCCAGTAAGACAACTCCCCTTTCCCAAGTGCGACATTGTTAATCCTCTCCCAGTTTGCAACCCTCTCTGCCCCTCATGTCCTTTTCTGGAATGCTCTATCAGAATTAGTACCAGTGACTATAGGTACAAAGGTTAAAGCTGTGACTATAGGTACAAAGGTCTGTGACATTCCTCCATGTTTACAGCAGTTAATTCCTGGAAAGCTTACTATTATCTGTTGCAATAAATCATGTACCTTATCATACTATATAGGAAAAAAAAGTGCTTGCTTTTTTTTGAACAGATACTTGTTCTTATGGTTACTTATGCCAGCTTCCACAGCACCACTGGCCTGCTTAAAAAATGTATTATCTATTGGTTTCAAGAACAAACTAATGAGAATCATAGAATCATAGAATGGTTAGGGTTGGAAAGGACTGCTTACCTACATTTTAATCCTCTAGATGTTTACCCTACTATATTTTCCATGTAATTCACCCTCAGACTCTTTGGTAACTTAAGAAGGAAACAGAGAGAGAAAATGAGGCTACAAAGAAAATTCACAAAGTCACCTGGCCATTATGGCTATGCCTACAGTACTAAAGATAAGAGTGCCAGGGATTCAGCTCAAGTGCTCAATGTTCCATCACCCTTCATGGGATTTACTGACTAATAATAAGTTCCAGCCAACTCTCCTGTTTGATTTCAAATTCTCTTTAAATAAGCAGTATAGGTATTCCCCACTTACTTTCTGCAACATAACTAAGAAAAACTGGCATTTTGTTAAAAAGAATAGAATTTTACAATGTAAGGGTTTCCTTCTTCATTGATTATATTTTGGGGAATTTCCAAATAAGAGCAAGGGGGTTAAAAACTACCACTTTGGATATCTCAGCATGTAAGAGGCTTACATAAAAGACAACATAAGAGAAAAGAGAAAGCATGCTTCAGATGTCCTGCCTTCGGGTTTGAATAGAATATAAACAGACCAGAAGGTCTCATATCTTCTGAACACTATGGTTAGTTTTTCCCCTCTTTACTGACAGCTAGAAGTCCTATATCAATCATAATTTAAACATTACATTCTTTTCCCTATGTGTTTTCTCTATGCTGTGACTTCTTTTCACAGTCTTTGGAGTATTACAAGTCTGAGAGAGATTTGGAAGAAAATCATTGAAAAAAAACCCTAAACAAAGAGAGCACAAATTAAGATCTGTTAGTAGAGGATTTTAGTCTAAAGCAATGTAGATCCCTTTCCCTTTAATTTCATGTCTCCTTGTGAAGGTAGAGAGGTCTCATACCATACCTAGGAGCTCTGGTGTCTCTGATAGGTCGATCCAGAGGTAGTCGATCGCTGAGATAAACATTATACCCATAATTTAAGAAGAGATTCTGTGCAACAGTTTGCTCCTCTTCCCTTAAATCTGCACCCCAGCGTTTGAACAAAACTGAGTCTGGGTACAGCAAACGGTGTACAACCTTCTTTTGCTCCTTTGCATTATCAGCTTTGTGGACTTCAGTCTTGAGGTTACCTTGCAGCTTCAGATCATGTTCTATTCGTTTTATGTTTTCATGGAATGCTTCCATTGATTTTGCTGATTGAAAATAAAAGAGGATTGATTATAACATCAATTGAGAACACTCTCAGTCATCATAACTGAGATGGATTCTACTTTTAACACTTCAAGTCAAGAGATCCCTGAAGTTACAGCTAAACTAATATTCACATGAGAGTAGGATCAGACCCTCCCTCCTACATAAGAACAGTTTTCAAAGGTCACATTTCACAGGACCCTGCATCAGATTCTGCCCTCAATTGCAAGAGCACAGAGCAAGGGACACTGCACTGGTGTCAGTGGAGAAATCTAGGAGGCAACACACGAATTCTTACGTTAGGCCCAAATCATTCCCATGATGTTATGCTTGAGTTACATGAATGTATTAATGATGCACAGCACAATTGCCACCAAAATCAGGTTGTTGATGCCACATTTATTTTGAAAGTAAATGCAATAAATGAGCCCCTTTGCCATGTCTTTTAATAAGCTTACTGGAATCTTTTGACTTATGCTCAGAAATATTTTAACAGGAGGAACCTTAATCTCTCACAGTCCTTTCAGGTTCACAATATTGTGCCATAAAGATGAGTTACAGATAATCTGTGTGAGATTGTTCTGGAAGGTAAATACAATAAAAGAGCCCTTAGTAGTATCTTTTGAATTTCTGCTCTGAGCGTGGTAAATCCTAGTCTCTTAAGGTCTTGATAAGTTCACAGTATTGGACTGTGTCATACAAAAAGGCACAGAAAACATGTGGGAGCTAAAGCTTTCTACAATGAAATTACTGTCTGGTGAATGAGGGGACAGGAATGGATATTATTTAAACTCAAGTAAGGATTCCGACACTGCCTCTCACAACATCCTCATGCACAAACTAAGTATTAGATAAGTAGATAGCAAGGGGGATTGAACTGCCAGGATCAGAAGTTTACAACTGTACAAAATCTGGATGGAGGCCAGTCACTAGTGCTGCACCCCAGGGGCCTAACCTGGTTCCAATACTGTTTTAATATGGTCATTAATGGTCTTGAAAATGGGGCAGAGTGTACCCTCATTGACTCTGTGCACAATACCAAACCATAAGGAGGGGGCTGATACACCACAGAGTCCTGCCGCCATTCAGAGGGACCTGAAAAGACTGCAGATACAGGCCCAACAGGAGCCTCATGAAGTTCAACATGGGCAGATGCGAAGTCCCCTGCATCTGAGGACGAATGACCCCATGGACCAGCACCAGTTTTGCAGAGAAGGACCTGCTGGACACTAAGTTGAACATGAGCCATCAGCATCCTGGGCTGAATTAGGAAGATAATTGCCAGCAGGTCAAGGGTCCTTCTGCTCTACTCAGCGCTGGTGAGGCCACACGCTGGAGTACTGCATCTGTGTCTGGGCTCCTCAGTATGAGAGAGACATGGGCTTACAAGAGAAAATCCGACAAAAAGCCACCAAGATTATTGTGAGATTGGGCCACCTGTTATACAAGGAGAAGCTGAGGAGACTGAGAAGGTTTGGGGGTGTAAGGGACTTACTGATGAATATAAATATCTTCTGAGAAACATTAAAAAAAGTCTCTTCTTGGTGTCCTGTGAAAGGACAATAGGCAGTGGGCTCAAACTGAAATACAGGGAATTCCATTTAAACATAAGATGGGGAGAAGGAGGGGGTTGTTGTGTTGGTTTTGTGTTGTGGTTTTTTTTAACTGCTGGAGTGACAAAAAAACTGAAACAGGTTGTTCCAGACAGGTTGTCAAGTCCCCACCCTGGAGATATCCAAATCCCAATTGGACAATGTCCTGGACAACCTACTCTAGCTGATCATGCTTCAACCAAGGGAATCAGTAGAATTCCCTGATATCTCCAGAGGTGCCTTCTAACCTCTGCTACTAGATGAGTCCATGACTAAGTATTGAAGACTTTAGCTTTCTTTCAAATAGCTCTAAAATAACCTACAAAAATATGCTCCACTGTTGATGCCCATGAAAACAGGTGCCAGTGAAGACACTGTCAGCAATAACAATGTCATTAGGGGATACTGATGCTTGGGATAGGGGATATTAAACCTGACCAAGCTGAACAGGGAAAATGCCTTGCCAAATTCAAGGGTGCAAGTGGCATTTCAAAAAGCTAGTTTCAGACTTGGATGATGAGACATTCTAAGTTTCTTTTTCTGTTCTACATAGCATGCATGTAACTCTAAGGCTAGGAGATGTGGACAATGTGGCAGTTAAAGCAATACCAGCCAGCAGGGTTTTGGCTGCTTCAGCCCTCCTACAGCTACCATGAGGTGACGAGATTCAAACAACAGGAAAAAAGTAGGAAATCAAAGAGGCCCAAAGGAAATAGAGCCCTTATGCAGACGGCTCTATTGTGCCCACTTCCTAGAAGTCCAACCTACAACAGATACCTGCTTAAACAAGTTTAAAATTCACAAACCCCGTTGCAAGAAAGAAAAGGCTCTTTCCAAATTAATACTGCTCGTATACAAGCACATCTGCTGGGACGCAGTTGGTCTTTCACTGTGGTGGGATGAGACAGAAATTGTCCTGCCAGCGGATTTCAGATAATGCTGCTTGAGAACACAGTCTGATCGAGCACTGATGCAGTGTTCATCAAGGTCGTTTCCCCACAGCAACTCCATTGTGTCTGTGCTGAAGGTATGTGAAGGAAAAAGACACAGTCACAGTTCCCCATTCTGCTCACCCACACAGCAGAAGCTGAGGAAATGGGGAATTTCCAGTTTCTCTCAAAAAGATTGCAAACAAAGTAATGGCAGGAAGAATAACCACCTGAGACTGGTATGCTGGTACAATTGCTGAACACTTCTAAGAAAGTTCAAGGTCAGGAGCTGCCTAATATTGCAAAAACCCTGCCATGATGACTGTGCACGACTTTATGGTTTTGGGTGTAAGGTAAGAAGCTACCAGATCTTTTTTAAGCTTATGAGAAGAAAAAAACAAATGATCTAAAGTGTCCAGGGAAACCCAAACAAACATTAGTACTGCTATCTATTATTCAATCCTTCAGGAAATCTAAATACTTAGTCCTCAGAAAGTTAAGCATCATGCCATTTTACTTACAGAGGTTCTGAATGTCCCAGTCCAAATGGTCCAGTCTCTGAAGGATAGTGTTTTCTTGCTTCAGAGATCGAGGATTTACTTCCAAGGAATCAGATCTTCCCTTTCTTTGATTTTGCAGTAAGTGCACAAGAAAGTACACAAACCCTGTGTTCATGATTAACAGTGCAAGCTTACGTGATCTCTTCCAGGGTGCCATTGTGAGTTTAAAGAAACTCAGCGTTGCGCTGCTGGTTGGAGTTTGCCCGTGGTTCTGGGTCTGCACTCAATCTTCTTCCCAACCACGCTGCTTCAGATAGTCTCTACTGGCTGAGAGCTAAGACTGCTCAGATGGAGTAATTACAGAGTCTAATGAGTCATAGAAGTGATGATAATAAGGTATATCTTACAGGTGATTTCTCTTGCATGCTTACATGTATCTCTGCAGGTTATTGATGCCAGAAAACACATGCAGCTGCCACTGGCTTTTTGAATTAATTCATGATGCAAGAAAACACATGCACCTGCCACTGGCTTGTGTAATGAATCACGTGAATTGAGTGAGAACCTGGGGTGATGCTGTAGGAAGTGTGAGGTAGATGTCAAAAAAACCTGTCATACAACAAAGCACATGTAAACATGAACATGAAATAAAAATCAAACCAGTTCTGTTTCCTGGTCATTAGCAGCTGGGGAATTGTGAATATAATTAAACAAAAAGGAGAAATACATTAAAATGGATTTTTCCATCAGGTTTTGAGGTGGCTGTAAGCAGTTGTGACTGGTATAGGGCATTTAGGGCACTTCAACAGCCCTCTCCCACACAGGCCACTCCTGCAGCCTGCCTACCCCTGCCAGCTGTGCCCAGTACACATACGTGAACTTGAGGTAGCACTCACAACAATTATCAGCATACGGAGCTTTCCTTTCCATAAAAATACCAAGCTTCGTCATACTTTCCAGCATCACTGTCCTAGTGTGGATCCCCTGCTGGCCACATTCCCTCATGGCCATCCCTGCCCTGGCATGTGCCCTGCATGCAGCACAGTCCCTTCAGAAGTGGCTCCTTCCAAACTTATGTTGGCAGCCCCATGACATGTTCTCACCATTCCCTTCTGGGTGTCTCCCACTGCTCAACCATGGACCTCAATGGTCCATGCAGGGACATGGCTGTGCAGGGGCACAGCCTGCCTCATCATGGTCACATCACAGGCTGCAGGGGAATCACTGCTCTGGAGCACCCTGGAGCACCTCCTGCCCTCCTTCTGCACTGACCTTGGTGTCCACAGAGCTATTTCTCTTACATGTTCTCACTGCTTTCTCTGGCTGCAACTGCTTGTGTGCAGTGACTTTTTCCTCTTCTTGTACGTCATGCCAGAGGCACCACCACCACACTGATGGGCTCAGCCGGGGGAAGCTTCTAGCAGCTTCTCACAGTAGCCACCCCTGCAGCCAAAACCATGCCACACAAACCCAATACATCCCTCTACTATGTTCATTGTGGGTGGAATGAAAAGCGTGGAGGGTTAGGGAAGCGTTAAAAAATAAAAAAGACTGAGATCCTTCCTTAAGCAATAAAGGGCAGGACACATGGAACTATGGATCTCCTTGATATTTTCTTGCATTTCTTAGTCCTCACAGGCCTTCCCAAGACCTGAATGCTGCAAATGTTCCTAAGCAGTGTGACTATTCACCTGGCAAGCCTTCCTGCTCAGAATCACAGAAAGGCTGAGGTTGGAAGGCTCCTCTGAAAGCCATCTGGTCCAGCCCCCCTGCTCAAGTAGGAACACCTAGAGCTGGTTGCCCAGGACCATGTCCAGATGGCTTTTGAATATCCCCAAGGATGGAGACTAACTCCATGTTTCTGGGCAACTTGGGCCAGCAAACATTCACCCACACAGGAAGCATTTCCTGAAGTCCAGATGCTGTCTGAGTCACAGGTCAGTTACTTCCTAGGGGTATAGGACATACTATATGATACTAGGAAGAGCATTTGAGGATTGTACAAGCTATTATGGGATGCTCAGGAAAAGAACTAAAGGCAGGAAAAAGAAGAGAACAAGGTGATTTGGGGAGGAACAAACATAGAAGAAAGAGTGGCTGGTCAGTATGCTTGTCTGGCTGTGCCCTGCACCTCATCTGTCCTGTCTTCTTATTAAACTCCATTTCTAAGCATATTCCTGGTTGAGGGACTCTATTCTGTGTACATTTGTGTGCTTGGAGGTCTAAGTGCCAGCAACTGGAGATCACAGGTCAGAGCGACTGTGTGCCTGTGGCGCCACCAACTGGGGTGACCAGTGTGAATGAAATCAAGTTTTGGTAAAGTCTTGGCAAAAACTGGTGACCTGGAGTTTATCACAAACTGATAGCTTCATCTCTCTTTCATATCGAAAACCAACTTAAGGCTATAAAGCATAGGAGTGTACATATGAGAAACAGGCAAGGATCATAAAGGCAAAAGGAAACATACAAGAAGAACAGCAACGGGGGACATTACAGTGGG